>NC_056725.1:677622532-677640032 GCF_019279795.1 Protopterus annectens
TTTATCACAATGAGCGATTGGGGAACTGTTTCTTTCTTGATTGTTTTCTACATTATACTCTCTAGTTTGGACAATCTGCTTTGTAATTCTGACATTCATGCATGGTAGATAATTCTTATACTGTGTATTCATACCTTCACATATTACAGTATGGAAAACAATGGTTAACACAACATTACTATTCAGAGATCAGATCTTGGTGCATGGAACATTTCTTATAGTTAATCTGTTTTACAGCTCCATAATCTTTGTTAGATGAGCCTCAATTAATTAATGATGTCAGAGCCATAGTTTCTGTGCAGAACCGGCACACATTCAGATTCATACTACCACATAGCAAAGTAAACACAACAGTCTGGAGTTTTGAGTTTTATTGACAGGTACTGACATTTTTATTGATATATATCCTGTACGTCAGTATTACTCTGCTAATGTCTCGTTTATTCAGTACAAACAATACACATTTCTAACTACTGACAGCTTTTCTATTTATTTTCCCTGATTACTGCAAGCTAGATTTGTACTCACCAGCCTCATGATGCAGGCTTAGCAGCCTGCTGGTGTGGGTGTCCATGTTCGCAGCCCTCTCATCCGCAGTTGTACAGGAGATAGAGAAACATTTATGCATACCTATCCATATCATACTTAGGCTGGACTTTGTTACACAATAATTGATACTGATACTTGCACACTGCTGGGACATTCTGTGCCCTAGCGTCTTGGATCCACTGGTCCAAGAGGTCCCTCTTCCAATGCTTTAGGTCAGCATAATGGTGCTGGACTTGGTCACCAGTCTGAGGGATACCAGTAGCATTGGTGAGGTCATGTGTGAGATAGTCCCAGGCCTTCGCTTTGTATTGGGAACCCTGGTACTGGTCCTGCAGCAGTCTTCCTTCATGGTGTTTTACAAGGAGTCCAACCATGACTCTGGACTTCTGAATGCCCCAACGCTGTGCCTCAAAGTGCACACCTTCACCAACACCAGCCATAGTGCCTGCAGTGATCAGCTACAGCTGGTTATGGTTGTATTCCCACCTGTGGGGTTTAAATAGGGCTGTATTCCTGCCCTTTGCCCTGATTGGCCGATTTTAAATATGCTGAGCTAAGCTAAGTGATGGGCAGACCCGCTTAGCACAGATAAGCATTGCTTAAAGCAACAGATGCAAAGCACTGCTTACCAGTGCGCAAATCCGCTTAACTATGCTAATTATTGTTAAGCATACAAATTTAAGCAATGCTTACTTTGGCTAAGCATAGCTGAGTGCAATTTAGTGTTGTTTATAGGTTCATAGGTACATAGGTAGGTACTAGGCTATTGGCCCAAGGGTCTACACAAGCCTAGCCAACAAGGTTCCCTGGCTTACGCCACCCAAGAAAGTTATTTTCCTGTGTCACTGACGAGCAGAGACACAGGAGTGATCCCCGGGGTGTATTTCCTATTTCCCATCCACTCATCAAGATTTTTCTTGAAGAGTGCTAACGAAGACCTTTGCTTGACATAGATGGGTAGCCTGTTCCAGAGTATGGGAAGTCTCTGGGATAGGAATCTATCCCTCCAGCATGTCCTGTTTATTGTGGTGACAAGGTTTAGGTCCCTAGATCGTGTAGCTTGGAGGGATTGGGATTTCTTTAGGTGTAGCATGTCCAACAGCTCTGGGTTTGACATAACTTTATATGTTAGGCAGAGATCACCTCTGAGTAGGCGATATACTACGGAGTAAAGCTGGAGTTTTTTGAGGCGGTCAGTGTAGGGCATTTGTTTGAGTCCAGTAATCCTCTTTGTGAGGTACTTCTTTGGCCTTTCCAGCTACTGCAGATGTCTTGTCAGGTACATTCCAAAAAGGGCGTTGTACTCTATAATGGGTCTAATGAGTGATGAGTAGAGGGTAACGATGACCTCTTTTTTCCTGGATGAGAACCCTTTTATGATGAGGTGTGCCACGTAGAAGAACTTCCTGACTACTGTGGCGATGTGACTATCAAAGGAGAGACTACTGTCCACCTGGGTCCCAAGGTCTTTTATCACACATTCAGTGTTAAGTAGATTGCTGCCTATGTGGTAGTTCATGGGTACAGAGTTTTTACCAAAGGGGATGACACTGCACTTTTTGGCATTGAGCTTGAGGCCATGGCTCTGACACCAGGCATCAGTCTCAGAGAGGCCCTTCTGTAGGATGTTCACATCATTTGGGGACTTAACTATGGCTCCTAGTTTGCAGTCATCTGCGAACTTCGTTAGCCAGAGGCCTTCTGTGTAAGCCTGTACTTCAGAGAAGTAGATACCAAACAGGAGCGGTCCCAGGACAGAACCCTGTGGTACTCCACTTGTCACTGGTTTGAAGTCAGATTTGGAGTCTGCAACTTTTACAGTGTGGGTTCTGTCAGTGAGCCAGTTGGCAACCCATCTTGTGATGTAGGGATTTATGCCTAGTTTATTGAGTTTAGCTTTAATTCCAGAATGGGGCATGGTGTTGAAAGCCTTGGTGAGGTCAAGATAGGATGTGTGAACCACATTACCCTCATCTACGGCTTTGGTGACTGCCTCAAAGAAGTCGATCAGGTTCAGGAGGCATGCTCTGCCTTTCACAAACCTGAACTGGGTGGGATCCAGAGTTTGGAGGTTACCAATGTCTTTGTTTATGAGTTCCATGATGATACGTTCCATGGCTTTGCAGACCAGGCTCGTCAGGCTAATAGGTCTATAGTTCCCGGGATCAGTGGTGGCTCCCCCTTTGTGGAGTGGGATAACTGTTGCTGTGCACCATTCAGTGGGCACAAAGCCTGATGCGAGGCTATTATTGAACATGGTGCTTAAGTGGGGGAGCCAGTTCATTCTGAAGTTCGTGTAAAATGCAGCCTGGGATGTTGTCCGGTCCCATGGATGCTGTGTTTTTGGCTTTAGAGAGTGCAGCTTTCACCTGCGTAGTTGTGATTACAGGGACTCTGCATTCTTCCTGTATAGATATGGGCCCTTTAGGGGGTGAGTGGGGGGTAAAGTTAGCACTGAACCTATCTGCCAAGATGTTGGCAATATCAGCTGGTTCTGTAATTTTCATGCCTTTGTGCTGTAACTCAGAGCAGATCTGGGTGTTGCCATTGAGATTCTTGACATAGCTATAGAATGCTTTGTGGTTGTCCTTGGAATTAGTGGCAATTTTATTTTCGTAGCTAGCTTTGGAGGATCTTATAAGGGATCTCAGCTTCTTACTGAGGCTGACCAGGGAGCTCCTCCACTCATGGGATTTTACTCTGTTTTGCAACAGTTTCTTCCTTCTGTTGTACAGTTTGTTTATGGCAGGGGACCACCAGATTGGCTTCCTTTTTTTGGAGGATAGCATCTTGGTTCTGTTTGGGATAGCACGATCCATGCACTCATGTAGGTGCTTATAGAGCGCATTTGTGTAGGATTCAGCAGTTGTAACTGTATTGTCGATCTGCATGGGTGTCATGAAGTTCACTACTTCTGTCTTAAGAAGCATGAAGTTGGCTTTGGAGAAATTTCTTACTGTGGTCTCCTTAATGCGGGGTGGGGGTGGGATGTGGATATCAAGGGTGATTAGCTTATGGTCGGATCGGACCAACGAGGAGTTGACTTCAGGTGTGGAACACCGGTCACTCATCTTGGTAATGACTAGGTCTAGGATATAAGAGGAGTGGGAATCCTGGGGCATGGTGGGGGATCTGTAGCAAGCTACAATTTGGATTGCAGTTTTGCCAAGAGTTAGTTGCACTTGGATAACCTCGGATGCATTATGCTGAGCAACTAGCCTGGAGGTGTGGCTATCCTTAATGAATATGGACACACCCCCACCTTTGGTGTTTCGGTCCAGGTGAGATGGCCGAAAAGTGTGGTATGAGTTATAGCCTGGTAGTGCAGGGGTGCTCTCTAGAGCCTTGAACCAGGTCTCAGTGACTGCACAGATATCAATGTTCTCCATTTTAAGGAGTGCCTCGAGTAAGTGCATTTTGAAATTTAGACTTCTAGCACTGAGTAGCATTACCCTCAGTTTTTGCTTGCCTGTTCCTGTTATGGTGGTGAATTTGTTACTTGAACCTTGGCTAAAATAGGCACTATAGGGGCAGCAAGAGCCTTAGCCAGTATCCAGAATCCTAGGGGCGACAGGTGCAGGCCATCTGTGGCAAAGCATCGTGGTCTGTCGACCATGTCATCCCAAGCAGACAGATACTGGATCCCCTTTGAATGACACCAGAAGCTTAGCCAATTGTTGAAATCAATCATTTTGCCCTTGTACTGTGGTATCATTCTGGGCGATGGCAGCTACTCAGGGCTAGGGTCATACCTGCCTGGGTTACAAGATCGCAGAGCTCTTCCATGTCTCTTTTCATGTAGTCCAGGGAGGTACGTCTCAGGTCATTCACACCAACATGGACAATGACAGAGTCATAGCTTTCATTTTATGGACTATCAGGATTGTGGGGTTGATTCCTTCTAAATGACATCTTATGATATGTATGTTTCCCTGCCATAACATCCCCTTCTGTGCTTTCATTACATTATATTCTGTTGTGGCTATACTATATGGGACACTTGTGTTTATATGGGGGTTTCACAGCTGTACTACACTGACACCTCACATTTGGACCTGCTACACTATCCTGGTTAACAAATATATATTATTTACTACCTATTTATAAAAATATACTTTTAGTGCTGTTTTCACATATAAAAGTGAATGGACTGCATTGAGGCTCAAACCTTGAGTGATTGCATGTTAAGTGAAAGCTCTAACCACTATGCTATTTTGCTTTGCCTATGTTGGCTGTATATTTCTATTTAGCTCCTTCAGATGTTTAAGCTATGCTATACACAGTTGCGTGACATGCACACCCACTCAGCTACGCTTAAACCTTAGTGGGGATGGGAAAAAAAATGTATTTGTTTTATTTTTATTGGTTTAGGGATGTGCACATAGCTAACAGTCATACCTCTCCACCTCTGACAGCATAAAATGTGGACGAAGCCTAACATGATGGGAGGGCAAAGAGAGCAGATTTTAAATATTTCTCTTACAAACTTGGGAAGCTGATGACTAATAGGTTTTGCATTAGCATGACTTATTTGGAGGATGTGGGGTCTTACACTCATATGCTTGTCGTTATTTAATGACTTTGAGCCTCAGCTCTTTGCCAGTTCACAAATCTGGACATTCTCTAGATATCTGTTCAGTTGGGGGTATGCTGACAGTGCCCGCGGACACTGTTTATCTTTTTAAAGTGCTGTACGGCACTTCCTGAGTGCAGGGGGCATGTTTACTGTACGAGCAATGCTTGGATATGCCCCCTGCACTCGTTCAAGGATCATGCCTGTGCAGGTTATACAGCAGCATGCCTTCATGAATATGCAAGGCACACTGCTGTGCTGCACTGACACGATCCACTCTGTGCAAGAATAGACTTATTCTTGCAAGGAGCTTTAATGAATCACAGGGAGAGATCTTCCCTCAAAAGTCTGTAAGACACTGAATAAAGACATGGAACTTTCAGCCTGTCTTGGTAGCCCAGCAACTTTAGGCCTGTGATCATTTTGTTTAGGAATCTTTGGGATCTTTCTAATTGTTTGTTATGTTTAGTGAGATACATCCCAAACTGGGCTTTGCACTTGATAACTGGCCTGATCAATGCTGAATATAAAAGAGCGATTACCTCTTTTGAACTTAATGATATTCTTTTGGCAATTAGATGGGTTAAATAAACGGATTTCCTGACAACCACTGCGACATGGTGGTCAAAACAGAAGGGGCTATTAAAGCACATACCTAGGTCACTAACTTCATTTTCTTTTAATAGACTTTGTTGTCTACATTGTCTGGGATGGGGATGTCTACCAAAAGTGATTATACTATATTTTTTATCATTTAGTTTGAACTCATTTTTAATGTACCAAGAATTTACTAGAGCAAGTTCATTCTGAAAGGTTTGGGTGACATAACAATCTACAGGTTTGCTTTCATCGGCAAACTTTGTTAGTCAGAGGTCTTGGCTCTCTGCTTGGAGATATGAGAAGTAAATACCATAAAGGAGAGGTCCCAGGACTGAGTCTTGAGGGTCACCGCTGGTCACTTGCTTGCATTCTGATGAGACACATGCAACTCACATTGTCTGGATTCTGCATTTCAGCCAATTTGCTATCCATCTTACCACATCTGGATAGATTTTTAAAGAAATTATCTGTTTTATGTTGCCAGCATGGGAGTTGATGTTGAGACCATAGAGAGGTCAAGATACACTGCATGACCACCATCTATACCCTCTGTAATCCTTTCAAAGAAGGTTACTAGCTTAAAGAAAAAGGATCTATGCTTCCCAAGGTCCAATTATTGGAAATCTGGTCAAACAAGATTCTTGATATCACAGTTTATTAGGTCAATTACAATATGTTCCATGACTTTGCAGATGAGGCTCATAGGTCTGTAATTACCCAGCTTGATTATAAGGCCATCCTTATGCAGGGGCATCACTAATGCTTGGTGTAACTCATCAGGGGCAAAACCAGTAGCTAAACTTAAGTTCAGTATTTCAGGAGTGTGTCTGCAATGGCATCTTTAATACTATTAAGTAAGCAACTGGATATATTAATTCCACTGAGAATGAATTTTTAGTCTTTGTTTGCACTTTCATTAAGTTATCTTTAGAGTTAATTTGGGGAGTAAGGAATTCAGATATTGCTGTGAACAGAAGTTTCAGGGGTGAAGCTGGCATCAAATTTGTTCACAAGGATATTGGTAATGTCAGTTGAGTTAGAATAGGAGACATCATTATGAATACATTCTGAACAATTTAGTGTATTGAGTTATTTTTTTTAATGTAATTAAAGATTTATAATTATGTTTGACTTCAAAGGACAGCCTCAGAGAATGGCTCCTTAAGTGGACCTAACAGTGTTATACATTTTTTTGTAAAGCTTTTGATATTATCATTGTGAGGTTAGGATTTGAATCTACTAAATAATTTAAGGAGTTTCTTTCTTTTGTTGTACAGTCTATATATGGTGATGGACCATCAGGATTGTTTGAGTTTGTATTTCCCATGATATATGGTTCTGGTAGGGACTGCTAGTTAATGCATTTTTCTAAATTTTTCTAAATGGGTGTTTAATTCCTTAGTGAAGCTTAATTAAGGTCTGGAGAGGTACAGTCATAAGTGAATTATGATATTTTTTCACAGAGCAGACTGAGATTGGCATGTTTGTAGTCCTTAGATTCAGTGGGGTTTGTTCTAGGAGATTTTGAGAGTTTATAGCAGAAGTTCACAAGTTTATGATCAAACTTCATTGGGGAAGGAGATACCATAAGAGTAGTACAAGAAGAAGTCATTCTTGTGTTAGATGTTTGTTTTACAGATACTCGATACAGCTAACTCTGAGCCATGTGCAGCCATTATTCAGTTTTATTTTGCAACACAAGCAATGAAAGCTAATTATGTGTAAATGTACTTACTAGACATAACCAGTTTAGTCAGACACAAGGTGCTTCTATCTGATTCATCACTTGGTATTTTACAATTGCTATTGTTTATTTTATTTGTGACTTATTAACCAGACTATGGACCATTTTCAGTCACAACATAGTAACAATTGCATGCACACACTTTCAAACATAAGCACAGACACATATACACATGTATACATTCATGCAGTATATATAGACCCCCCTCTGTGTGTGTGTGTCTCGTTTATCTCATGCTCTTATATATATATATATATATATATATATATATATATATATATATATATTGGGTCCATTTCACGTGACTGAAACTCATAATACTGAATTTCATTTGACTGAGATCACAATACTTAATTTCCGAAATACTGAAAACTTATTTGACTGAGTGTCATTATACTGAAAGCTTACAATGCTGAATTTCAAAATACTGAATTTTAAGACATAGACATGCACCCTTATATCACCAAAAACTAACTCTTTCCAAAACTTAAAAACTGTTTACTTACTCTCTTAACAGATACTGGACAATATAAAACCAAATTATGTGGGGGACTATGCCCCCACACCCCCCAACTATATATATATATATATATATATATATATATATATATATATATATATATATATATATATGTGTACATATACACACTAACTCCAGGATCGCACTAAAGTAGGGAAAAGGGCATATTTCTTTTATTTACCTTACAGTACTGTGCACACTGCCACTACTGCCGGGAGCACATGCAACATCCACCGTATTACTTTAGATACTTCCCATAAAAATGTAAAGAGACATACCCACATTTAGAAACACTACAACACCACTTTCTATGCTACTATCGGTATTCTGACAGTCAGCACTTTAAGTTACAGTAATGTGTTTTTATCACAAGCAAGTCACAGATGAAGGGAAACACACCACATCTATGGCTTAAAATGCCGTCTTTTGAAATTCAGCATTACAAGCTTTCAGTACAATGAGGCTCAGTCAGTGTTTATACACACACACACACACATGCATGCATACATACACATACACAAACACACTATGTGTGGTCAGTTGTGTAGGCAGTTGAGCAGCATGTTTTTTGGGAGGTGGCAAGAAACCACATTACCTAGAAAACAAATTCATGCACACATAGTGAGAAAATGCAAACTTCACATAGGCAGTGATTGAAGTCAGCACTGAACCCCAGAGTCTAGAACTGGGATACATAGATGTGTCAACTAATCCATCATCTTCCTCAGGTTTATCAATATATAGGCAGTGACAGAAAGGTAAAATGTCATTTAAAACGGTAATAGAGTGCCTGATCTTTTTTTTCTTGAATCAGACACTTAAAAACTTTTTTTTCTAAAGATACAGATTGAAATTTGATACTTCAGTCATAAATACAAATCACAAAATGTGACTTGTATTTATAATATATTGGACTACTTTATTATCTGTAAGAAACAGGTATATCTCTGTTCAATATTTCTTCATCGTGAAAGTTCCTGGGCTTCTTGGTTGCTGCATGTGGGATACACTGTCATTGATAGATACTTCTTACTAGCTGATGTAACTGTCTTTGGTTTGTGTTGCTGCAAGGTAGTCTGAAAACAGCAGAAGCAGTGCAAATTCTTTCACATTATTTCTTCTTTAATTGTTAATGACAGATTGCATAAATATTGCTGCACATTTCACTCATATTTTTTCCCACTGCTCATTCATTTGAATGTAAAAGTGAATTAGAGAAATGTGATAGTTATGGTGTAGGATTTAAATCAGCTTTCTTCCTGTGTAAACTGCATAACTTACAGCAGTCTGGAAATCTTAGTATTTTCACTCAGAGCAACTGTAGCAATTGTTTCCTCCTTAGATTTAAAATAGATGTAAGCTTATCAGTATAGTGAAGGGCAGTCCCAATAAACAGTTTTGTCATTAGTGTAAACATGTATAGAAGTATTTATTAATTACAAGTTTCAGGATTTGTTTAATCATGTAAACTTCGATTTTGGCTATTGTGTGGCCTTCAGAAATGTGTGTGTATTTATGCGTGTATGTATTTATGTGTGTGTGTCTGTGTGTGTGTGTGCGCATGTGCGTGTGCGTGTGCGTGTGTGTGTGTGTGTGTGTGTGTGTGTGTGTGTGTGTGTGTGTGTGTGTGTGTATATGTGCACGCTCACATTTCAGTGATTTTGTGGTTGTTTTCTCTCCCCAAATATTTAAATGTTGTGTTTCATTCCTTTTGGTGTAAGGATTAGGTATAATAACTGAAAATTCTTTGTGTTACATAACATGCAGATTTCCTGCATCATAGTTTCTGGACTCCTGCCTGTGTCTCACCTGTAAAGAATTTTTTTTTTTTTGCCTACTGAACCCTGCCTGTTGATTTCTGACATATATGCTTAATACACAAGGGCTGTTATAGCTGCCCTGCCCAAAAGCATAGCCCTGGAATTCCTTCCAGCTGATGCCAGTTGCAAGGTAGATCCTGCTTGGCACCGTTTTAACAACATTCTACTGCAGTATCCACTTCAAAATCTCTCCCTCCAATGAACAGTGAGTTAGTAGGATGTTCCAGTTTTTTACTGCCTTCCCCTCCCCCTGCTCTTGCCTCTGTGTCTCACATTTTTGGCTGTCAGTCTACAGGCTCTCTGGGCTGAGAGAGGTTCGGACATCTCTCTCTCTTTCACATGCTGGAACATAGATAGAAAAAGGCAGACACAGGGAGAGACACTGATCTACCAAACCTCTGAGAGCACAAAGACTGTCATTTTCATCTTACTGGAGCCATGGCTGAGGGAGGAGAAGGAGACGATGACATTCAGTTCCTTCGAACTGTGAGTCCTTTCAGTAGTTTATCCGGGTTTCTATGACTACGAGCAGTTCTGTACTTCTAGAACATGAGTACAATAATATCAGCTGTGGTGTTGCTATAAATCAGTATACAGAGTAAGGGAACATGATATGAGCAAGACATGATTTGAATGATTTTATTTTACAAATGTTAACAAAGAGTAAAAGATGTGTGTGTATGTGTGTGTGTGTGTGTGTGTGTGTGTGTGTGTGTGTGTGTGTGTGTGTGTGTGTGTGTGTGTAACAGTAATCCTTTACATGGTAGCATTAATAATTTCATTTTCTGCGTGTTTTATTCTTGCCCCATAAGAATTGGCTGAGCTTGACATTTTGCAGTGTTATTTTTAAAACAAGCCTCAGTGCATATGCTGCAGTGTTAACTTACTGTAAGTTAATATGGAGTAGATGGTAAGTGACTAGGGTGACACACTAGATCTCAAAACTGCCACCTCTACATTTTTGCAGGCAGCTACTTAAGATACTTTTAGCATGCCTTCCCAGCTAGTCAAATGGGGGGGGGGGGACGATAAAATAATGTCATTTCATATCAGGGAAGTGTATAAGGTTAATTTCTGGTGTGTATTTGTGCATGCTTTGGAATAGGCAGAGAAATTATTCCTATTAACCACTTTAGTTCTGTCAGTGAGGGATATCTTCTTAATGACTGATACTAAGCAAGGAACAAATGTGATACTTCTAACTAATTGTGGAAGAAAAATATGCTGTTTAGTTATTAAAATGCAGTGGTAATCTTTTTTCTGTGCCTATGTGAGGGCAACTAACTGCCTATAAAAGTTACTGAGACTTGCCACTGTGCAAATCATTCCTCATTTCTATGAATGGCAACTCCAATGAGGGAACAATTAGTTCAGTTTTTTAAGTAAGAAGCAAAAATGAGGCCTAAACAATAGAAGTGTGCTTAATCCTTAGGCATTTCTGCAGATGCCGCACCAAAAGGAGTTACTTTTAAAATAACACTTGCTCAGCAGTGAAACATATGAACTAAATCATACACAGGCTATTTCCTTTGGAAATTTGGGCATAACAAATGCATAAAATGTGGGCCAACCATAAAGTTGTTAAACATAAAGTGAAATTTATCAGAAAATGTTGTAGTACCCTGTGCACAAAGGGTATAAGGCTAACAAGCTACATAGAAATTGTAATCTTTAAGCAGCATATAAATCAAATGTTATGACTAAAAAACATGTAGTTTATCTGCATGGCTTTACTTTTCTTTGCAGTCTTTATTTTAAAGGAAAATAAAGAATTTCTTAAGTTCATTAAAACATCTCATAAAAGGGACAGTGGACAGCTAAAGCATTTAAATATTTCCTTATGATGCATTTTTTTGAAAGTTGTTCCTCTATTTCAAGAATTAAAGTGAGATGTGGGTACATTTTTTTGTAATTCTTGTTCTAAAAATGGAAATGCAGTGTCTCAGATCTCTGAGTGCAGAAAGAGCTGTGGCCTAAATTTACTCCTGCGCTACAAAAGAACAGGAGGAGAGTGCTTGAGTGTGTGCATGTGTGTGCGTGTGTGCATCCATATGTATGTGGATTTTCAGAGTTTCAGGAGATGGACTTAGCTGGTAACAGCACAAGTATTTTGTTATAAATATATTTATAGTACACCACAATGTGCAGTTCACAAAAAGAACATAATCATTAAAGTCAGGCCTATTTTCACAGCCTGTATTCTCATTTGCAGACGATAAAAACAAATTGTGCTAGAGAAGAAGTTTCAGTAAAGGCAGACTTCAGAATGCAGTGCTATCGTTTATTTTGTAGTTTATTTTATACCACAAACCCTATAAGATCAATAATTACATAGTGTTTGAAAATTATATAAAAAATGAAAAACATAGCAGCATGGCTGTTGCTTGTCTCTGTTAATTAAGATCTAGGATCACTGACTGTTAAAACTTTTCTTATTCATTGTCTTTTTATGCCTCAGCCACAAGACCTGCCCAACGGATGCCCTAGGTATGTCCCATTGGCTCATTCATTTCTCCAAGAATGAGAATCAGGCATTCCTGACCTGGTGAGAGCTCTATGTTAGAGGTTTGACTGACCCACTCATTCCTGTGGAGGTGAGAATTAGGCATTGGGGAGTGGGATCTGCATGGAGGTTAGTGTCAGGCATTATGAGTGGGCCACTTTATTGGAAGACTCACAAGAGAACCATACCACAAGTGAGCAATGATGTGCATGCTCCTGTTCACATCATCCTCCGTGCAATGGTGTGTGCTCTGTTTAACAGCAAAGGCCTACCCTTAGCTCCTCCCCAGTGATCTCCTACCCATCACTCACTAAAGTATTGAACTGGACCACATCCCTCAGGTAGTTTTGAGCTGGAGTCGGTCATTGAAATCCATCCTGTGCTACCCTGCCATGCTAGTGCCTGCATCACTAATCAAACACTAGTCATCTGGGTATTAGTCAAAGGCTTCATCTTTGTATGACATAGGGTCAGATCTTTTATTTATATGTGCGTGTGTGTGTCTGTGTGTGTATCATTAATTTGGTTGAACACTTGAAACATCTGTGATACTGACAGAGGCAATCAAATAGACAAAGGATTACAGAACGCCAGCATTACTTTTTGGGAGGTCATGGAAAAACAGCCCTTTTCTATCTGTTGCATAATCTTGGAGTTGGTATATACAAGTAGTGGAGTGTGTGGGGTTCAGAGGAGTTTACCCCTCAAAAGATTTTCTTTAGATATTTCAAATTTTTGATCTTCTAAAATCAATCTTTTGTAGTTCAATTTTGTGCTCTTCAGATGTTCTGAAATGCATTCGTACATATTGTAAACATGTGTATATGTGTATTTATATATATATATATATATATATATATATGTATATATACACACTCACACACACACACACACACACACACACACACACACACACACACACACACACACACATATATGTATTTGTGAGTACCTGAGTTTGTCAACTTTGTAGTGGTCAGCAGTTGTTTAGTTGACCACATTTGGGCAAGTAAACAGATGATCAGTAGGTGTCTTAAGATTACACAATTCCTGGGGTTGGGGAATATGCTCTTACTCCAATTTTGTGCTATCTCAAAGTTACTGTATATAATTAGCAGGTGTTATTGAGGATGCAGGGGGCTTTCCCCCCTGCAGACAATTTTTAATAATTTTTTTTGTTTTAGATTTTGCACGCACCAAATTTGCTTTTTAGAACATGCATAGTAGTAGTATGTCAACATTGTTGTTCTTGACCTTATGAGGTCAAAATTTTTATGGTCGACTTTACATGTTTTCGACCATGTATAGTACACAGATATGTACACGCATATGTATGTGTGTGTATATATGTATGTATGTGTGTATATATGTATGTATGTGTATATATATATATATATATATATATATATATATATATATATATATATATATATGTGTGTGTGTGTGTGTGTGTTGTGTGTATATACATATACACACAAACATAGGTAACCATTTGATTTTCCAACACTCATTAACATCTGAATCCTGGAATAACAATTTTGAATGATCAAATACATATAAACACACATGCATGAAAGCATGTATATACACACACACACACACACACACACACACACACACACACACACACACACACACACACACACACACACACACACACACACACACACACAATTGATAGTATTATATTGCAATGAGACATGGATTTTTTTGTGTACCTACAGTAAGGGAAGCAATACTGTCACCTTAAAATATTTATGTATTTATAGTAATGTGGGATTAAATAGACATAAACCAATTAAATGAGTCAGCATTACATTTAGTGTCTGACTCTTTCCTCTTTGTTGTATTTTTGGGGTGTTATCTGAGCATCAGCTTCAGCTGCCCAATGCTCATCAAAACAGTAATGAGGAGACTAGGAACTGAAGTGACACAAGGGAACAGTGAAATGCAGTCACTTGTCAGAGAGATGTATCTTAAATGTATGACTGGAAAACATTTTGGTGGTGGCCCTCACTGAAAGAGTGGCATGCACATGGAAGTGATAGGAATGCTTCCCGAATTCATTTATTCCCCCTTACATGTCTCAGCTGACCATCAGCTGCCTGGCAGGAATGCTTCTAGAATTCTAATTTCTGATGAATCTTGTACTCAGTGGGAAGAGATATCTTGAATTGTAAGCTATCTGTTGGAGGCATTTCTAATCTGGATGGGACGTTTCATTATGGAAGAGGCATTAAATGCACTGTAATAATAAAACCATAACATCAGAAAGAGTAGAAAGGCACAGGAACAGAACCGTGAATGTGTGGATTTAGTTTTAAAACTGCATGAAGTACTCTTTGTTGGATTATAAGTGAATGACTGTCTGCTTTTTAACATTCTGTTTAACAGTCCCCCAACCTTCAGCGCACTATACTGGTGTGGTAATGTAGTAAAAATGAGGATTATATTCAGCCACATGATGATACAGAACTTAAGAACCCAAAGGGGTATAAAAAGTTAGTGACTTCTTTCAGGCCCTGCTCTTTTTTCACTTCTACTGAATGAGGCATAGAAAACACCAGAAAAGACTATCCTAACTAATACTTTTTGGATAGCCATCTTTCTATACTATATTCAGTCAAGCAGGGTCAATTGTTTCCCTGTACTTTGGGGAGAATTGAAAACAGCCCTGTAATACATAACTTTTCCACGCATTTTTGGAGATAAGGTTGACAATATCAGCTGCTCAGTAAACAGCTGTCTTCACAGGTGGCCAGTCCCTTATAGTTTCTATTTCCATTACATCTGTTCTCACTTTGGCATAGCTCAGCTCTGAGGGACCTCTGGTCAGAACTTAAACTGTCACATCCTCAAAGGCCATTTGCATTTAACAACTTACTACTTGAGATAGATTTAATGAAGAGTTATTCCTTGCTTAGACTTTAATGAATGATTATTCCTTACTTTTTTCTAAGCAGTGTTTTGTACTTGGGGTGAATATTTAATAACCAACTGACATGTACAAGCAGTGTTGTTTATGAATATCAAGCCATTTATTTATGCTCTGAGAGTGGAAGTTCATATTTCATATGCACATAGATGCATTTCAGGATTACTGTGAAGAAACTTTGCATTTCTGATTTTATACGTTTTATTTGAAACTAAAGAACACTGAAAATGAATGCTATTCTGTAGAAAAAATATGTTACTGTACATGCCACAACTATATCTGAAGATGAAGTGCATTGCCTAATATTGCTAAAAGCTAATCAGAGTGATGTTTTGTGGGCAAAAACAGATACTTTATTAAGCTTCCTACAAGACCTATTCATATATCATTGGGAAGTATTTATGTTCTGTAATACATTGTGTATGTAAGGATTTTTTTTGGGGGGGTGGCAAAATAATTAATGCCATTATTACAGAAATCAGTTCTGTAGCTATACATACTTATTCTGAGTATAGAAAACTTGATGTATATAAATGTTACCTAATTATCACAATAACTGTTATTAGTATACCTGCAGTGCCATTTTATATGTAATATTCTA
Organism: Protopterus annectens; assembly: GCF_019279795.1. NCBI lineage: Eukaryota > Metazoa > Chordata > Ceratodontiformes > Protopteridae > Protopterus > Protopterus annectens. The sequence goes on from NC_056725.1 coordinate 677,638,378, forward strand.
ACTGGATATGCACAAGCCAATACTGAGGATTGTTATCATCAGACTTTCTTTTTACAGAACTGCTAACATCAGTATCAAAGTATCAGAGTATGTAAGATTAGTCAGCTCTGGTAAATACAGATAATGCACTTGTATGTGCAATCCATGTTAGCTTCATTAAAGAAAACTGTAGTACTGTGTAGCTTTTGTAGCCAAGCTACTTTCCAAAGCTTCACATTTTTTTATATATGGCAATATTATTTACATGAGCAAGAGGGATGATGAATTAATACAAACACACAACATGGAGCCAACAGCTTTAGTTTAAGACGTATAATGCACACCTCAGCTGACTGTAGTCTTAGTGGCTCAGTACTGTAGGAGTGGGCCACCAATGGATGGGAATGAAGAATGATGGGGGGTAGGGGGAAGAGTTGGTTTGGTCATCTTGCAGGAGCTACATCTGAGAAGAAGCCCTGACAAAGGAGTGTCAGCCCAGAAAAGAAGTGCGTGCTTACATGCATGCCAGTTGAGCTACAGATGTTAGGAGAGTATGTACCTGCACCACGTTAGGCATGGTATGGCCTGCATCTTTTGCTACTCTTCCAGCAGTGGGTGAGGATAGGTACATCAAAGCAAAAGTCCACACTACCATGGATGATGGCCAGCTGCAACATAGCTCACTTTCCATGGCAGCACATGGCCATTTGGGATTGGGGAATGACTGAATCAGTATGGAAGGATGTTCAAGATAAACAGGAATGAATAAAACCATATGGTGGCTGATGTTATGGCTTGCACTCTTCCCCACAGAAGAGATAGCAGCTATAACTGAAACTTTTAGATTTAAATAGTGCTGAGAAGGGCCGCACAATTCCTGTTTAAAATAGCCTCAGAACTACGTGGCATGAAATGAAACTGAGGAGAAAATAGCACATGTACTGGGGAAACACTATCTTTTTTTAACTGGTAGAACAAAATTGTCAATTGGTTTCTGCCTCCACAGAGAGTGGCATATTAACAGTGTGTTATTTACAAAAGGGTATGCGCTAGAAAACAACAAAGATGAGGAAAGTATAGACTGTGCTGGGAAACTAGATTTGGCATTGCATGCACATTAATGACAAATTAATAAAACAGCTATATTGGCAGTGGAGGGAAGTGATGTTTTGTCATAATCTTTTTGATGTTTTACTTTTTCCATCTGAATATCATAAAAGGAAACTATACTGATGTCAGGTAATTGTCTATATTAACACAGATATAATGGTAAGAGGTATATACAATATATATAACACAAACATGAGGAAGAAGACATAGAAAAATGCAAGGTAAGGGGTAATCAGGAGGTGGTAGTTATGGGCAGACAGATGTAGAACAAGGGGACAAAAGGTAGCTAAGACTAACCTAGGTGGAGCAGACGTGGAGTGTTGGTAGTGAATGATTTATGCCTAGAGATAAGCAGACATGGAAAAAGGAGGAACTTAGCAAAAGGGCACATAGTCCAGAACTAACCGACAGAAAAATATGACCCAGCTGGTTGTGAACACACATTTCAACCTTTTAGTGCAAGATTTCTAGAGAAAAACAAAAATAATTGGGGGGGGGGGACAAAGGCTCAAAATCAGGGACAGGTTTTAAATATTGCTTTTATAAATGTAGAAATGTTGCTAAAA
>NC_056725.1:677947532-678075032 GCF_019279795.1 Protopterus annectens
TTTTCATTACAAGAAAAAAGGAGGAGAGACTGGAATATTTAAAACAATTCATCAAAGCTTTAGGACGTGTCATTATTTTCAGCTTCTTATAGGTTACTTGGTAGTAACCTCTGACTGATCTATAAGGCAAAGTCTGATCTGGTATTAGTTGAAAGTCTTGTGTTGGCAATTAAACCTATGTATCTGTTAAGAAAGCTCAGTTAATCAGTGAAGTCTAGTTACTGTTTCTTTTATTTTTATTTAATCAGTCAGCTATTAACTAACTAGGTGGATGAACCCCCGAATCATAATCCCGGTATACTTCCCAACTCATTGAGTGACCACTCTCCAACCTTCATACACAAATTCACCCAACACTCACCTAAAGACCCTACTTACAGGGTATGCCAAAAACTTCAATCCAGGCACTTTTAACTCCAAACTATCTGCCATTAATTGGTCCTTCCTCTATCACCTCCCTCTCAATGAGACAGTAAAGTCCTTCAATGAGATTTTCCTTACACTTTATTCTGTTGGTCCATCCAGAAAAATCAGAATCAAATCCAGCTACACTCCCTGGCTAACAAAATAAACCTGCTCAATAATGCACAAAAGAGATTCTTCCTGGAAAGCCTGAGTTAAAAACAAGTCCCCACTCTTACTGCAGTCATACAGAGAGCTGAGATACCTGACTAAAAATACTTGTCAACAAAGACAAGAGAGCTTTTTTTTCCCTCTAACTGAAGCAGCCCACAGAACAATCCACAGAAATTTTGGACCACCATCAATAACCTGCTCCTCCCAGGTAACCCCACTACTCCCAGTCCCTTTCCTAACAACACTGTCTCTGAAACTGCCCCCCTCCTTATCAACTACTTCATAAAAAACATTCAGAACCTCACACTTAATACACAAAACAGTACATCTCACAACACCTCCACTATCCCACAACAAAACTCTCCCCAATGCTTTTTCTTTCCAATCAGTCCCAATTATTGCAATTAAATCTCTCCTTAACAAACTTAAGCCCTTCTCTCCTTCAGCAGACCAACTCATGCCTCTATTCGTATTAACCATTCTATCTCAGAAGCCGTGGTCCCTGACATTTGGAAATCTTTATATACTATCCCCCTTCACAAAAGCTGCAACTCTACAGATCCCTCTAACTTCAGACCAATTGCTATCCTATCCCACCTATCCAAAATCTTGGAAAAGTGCATCCATGTTCAGCTACTCAAACACCTTCTTGATAACAGTCTCCTCACTCTTACCCAACATGGCTTTAGGTCCCACCATAGCACTTCTACTGCATTACTGTCATTTACCCAAATAATAGCTGAAGCCCGTGACAATAACCTCATCTCCAGTCTTTTCCTTGATATTTCAAAGGTCTTTGATACTGTCTCTCATTCTAAACTTCTAACTAAACTCTCAGACCTACATCTCTCTACCTCCTCCATCAACTGGTTCTCTAGCTATCTCTCCAGCAGGCAGCAATTTGTCTGCTGGAAAACTGTCCTCTCTCTATTCCTCCCTGTTAATACTCCTGTTGGAGTTCCCCAAGGATCAATTTTGGGCCCCCTCCTATTTAATATATTCACTAATAAACTTCACTCTGCCACTAACCTCTCTACACTTCTACAGTACGCTGATGACTCCACCCTCATTACTTCTACCTACAACATCCCTGATCTACTAGATCTCATTTAATAAACCTTTTCCTCTGTCAAAACCTGGCTCTCTGATAACCAATTCATATTAAACAAAATAAAAAATAAACTCCTCCTCTTCCTCCCTAAAACACTTACCCAGCACAAAGCCTCTTTCTCTATATCCTCTCTCAACAACACCACTATTAAACCTGAACCCCATTCTAAACTACTTATAGTTATCACTGACAATTAATTAAAATTTGATATTCATATTCAACAAAGTATACAAAAGACCCACCATAAACTTGGACTTCTCTTTCGTAATCAAAAATTTCTGTCACCCTCCTTCAAACCCTCCCTGACCCAGGCCCTACTCCTACCCTGCCTTCTTTACACTGCCCCTGTCTTTACTCATGTTCAAACATTTCTTATCACTAAACTAGAGCAAACATATAACAAAATTGCCAGATTTGGTGCCAGCCTTCCTTATAAATCTCACCACTGTCTTGCCCTTAAGTCACTCCAATGGCCAGAATTCTCCAAACATATACTTATACCCCAGCTACATGTTGCACACTCTATCCTATATGAACCCTCATCCTGTCCCTCCATCTCTAATTTAGTCTCCTTCTATAACCCTCCTCGTCACCTCCGTAGTGCCAGTAAACACCTCCTTCAGTTACACAAACCCAACAAAAACACTGGTAAGACCCTTTACAAATACTCTGTAGCCCATGTTTGGAACTCACTCCCTCTCACCATAAGAAGCATTCAGCATAAATGCCTGTTTAAGAAAGAACTTAAACTTTTTCTCCTGAAGACTTGGTCATGCCCTTGTTAACCCCCCATTTGAACTAGTTGCCTCTCTTCTAATCTTACCTGCTTTTCCCTGTCAACTCTGTTTCCTCCTTGTACTTGCTGTAGCAAACTGTATTCATGCTGTACTCCTTTGTGTAATATTCTCTAAACCTTTTAATTGTTATTTGACCTATGCTATATCTTCTTCTTTCGGCTGTTCCCATTACGGGTTGCCACAGCAGATCATCTGTTTCCATTTCTTCCTGTCCTCTGCATCTTGCTCTGTCACACCAACCACCTGCATGTCCTCTCTCACCACATCCATAAACCTTATCTTAGGCCTTCCTCTTTTCCTCTTACCTGGCAGCTTCATCCTTAGCATCCTTTTCCCAATTTGACCTATGCTATATACTGTTCTCAAATGTTGGAAACTGTACTTGTTAACTGTTATTTTACCTATGCATTGTGCTGCTGTGCACACATTTTTGACTTGTACTATTATTTCTGTGACCCTACTTTAATATTTTGTAAATATCATATAATTACTTGTATTATTTCTGGAGCTTTTCAACTCGGATCTCCACTGAAAGTGGGCCTCTCGCTCATTTGGACTAACCCGGTTAACAGATGTCAATAAATAAAATAAATAAATTCTGCGCACATGTAAATAGTTGCATATATGTAACTATCCAACACAGAAATAAACCCCAATTGTGGAACTCTAATATGCATAGTCTCTGTAATAAAAGAACAAAAAACACCCATTGCATGTTAAAATAAACCTAACTCTCAAGAAACAAAAAACACTCTTGCTAAACTAAATGAGGTACTCCAGATCCTGATCAAATCAGCCAAAGCCAGACATGAGGTAAAACAGCCACCCAGGTGGAAGATAAGCACAACTCTTTCTTTAACTTGGTTAAAAACCTCATAAACAATCCAAAGCACAGCACAGAGCTAACAGATTTATTTATTTTACATTTGTTAACTGGGATGGTCCGACTGGACACAGGTCCATTTTCAGCAGAGGCCCGGGGAGAAAAGCTCCACAGTAAGTAAAATTTTACACAATATGTTAAAATACAGTATACAGAGAAATTTCAAACAATATGTTAAAATACAGTATACAGCAGAAGACATAACAAGACCTATATATACAGGAAAAAATCATTACACATGGTTAATAACAGAATAAGTACCCAAATTCAGTCAGCATTGGGAAAAGACCTAGACTATAAAATATATCACAGTAAGTATATTAGGAAGTGAGGTATATAAGTGGAATAATTTGAAGACTTATGTAATACATGGACATAGCCACTTATTCTTTAAGTGTGTTCTAAGTGAGTTTTTAAAGTGAGAAGAGATGGGGCAGAAATCAGAGCAGGAGGGAGATTATTCCAGGTTCTAGCTATGGAGTGGGAGAACAGTGCTTTTCCTGCAGTATTGTTAGTCCTAGAGATACAGAGGAGGGGTTTGTCGGAGGATTGGAGAAGACAATTTGTATTATAGTAGGTGAGAAGTTGGCCTAGTGCAGTTTTTTTTTCTGGATGTGTTACCACATTGTAGGCAATGACTAATTGGTGATAGGTTAGTAGCGGGGCAGTTCTAGCCACTGCAGTTCCCTCAGAGCCTGGCAATTGTGGGTTCTAAAGGTGGAGTTGTTTGCAAACTTGCTGATTTTATCATAACATGATTTAAGTCTGGCAAGGTCAAGTTTTCTAAGCTGGGTAAGAATTGGAGCAGCATACATTAGGGCAGACAAGAGGTGAGTTTGGGCTAGGATAATGTGTGCTTGTTTTGAGAGGGATTTCCTGTGCCTATATAGTGTTCCCATTTTTTTATGGACTTTTTTGATAGTTTATTAAATGTGGATGTCAAAGTGTAGATTTTTATCAGTTTCAACGCCTAGGAGTTTGGCATGGTCAGAGGGAGAGATATTGGTGCTATTTTTGGAGGAGATAGTGAAGGATGGAGGGGTGGAAATGGTATTGTTGCTGGTGAAAAGTAGTAACTTGGTTTTATTAGGGTTTAGGATAAGTTAGAACTGAGTGATCCAACTTTCCACAAAGCTAAAGGATTCCTGGGTGAGTTGTTGTTGTAGGGTGGGAAGTGATGGAGATGAACAGATAAGAGTTGAATCGTCAACATAGTGTATAAGTGAAGCATGCTGTGCAGTGGTATGGAGATTATTGGTAAAATATGGAGAAAAGAAGTGGGCCTAATATAGAGTCTTGTGATACACCTATGGCAGTTGGGAGTAAGAAGGATAGTACACTTTGCCATTGGACAGATTGTTGCCTATTTGATAGACAGCTTTTATACCAGACTATAGCGGAAGGGGCAAAGGATAGGGATGTCAGGGTGTCTACTAGTAAGGAATGTGAAACCATGTCAAATGCTTTGGAGAGGTCTAGAAATATTGCAGATACAAAGTTATTATTTTTCTATGTTGGTTGATCAGATTGGTAAAAGATAGCAGAGCGGTGGTTGTGCTATGGTGTTGTCTGAAGCCATGCTGTGTGGGGGAGAGGAGATGGTATGAGTTTAGGAACTGTGTTACCTGAGAATGTATACATTTCTTTAGTATTCAAGATAAGGGGGAATAGAATGGCAATGGGATGATAATTTTAGTATTCATAAGAGTTTCTGCCTTTATGTAGTGGAATAATGTATGATATATGCCATAGCTGTGGGACATATGCTTCTTGTATGGAGCGATTGATAAGAATAGAAAGAGTAGGAGAAGGATTCAGCAGCTATTTTTAGGAAGTTGGCTGGTAGACTGTCAGTGGTATGGGTGGTAGGTTTCAGTTTTAGGAGGTCTTTTTTAATTGTTGAGGTGGGAATGGGTGAGAACGTAAAGGATGGTATGTTGTCAGGGCATTTGGTTGGGTTATATGTAGGGCTGTTTTTGGATAGTTGGGAGGATAGTGTTAAGATGGATTCTGTGAAGTGGTGAATGAATTGGGAGGAAATGTCCTTGTTGTCATTCATGGAATTAGGAGTGGAAGTGGTAGTTTTGGATGGTTTTAGGAGAGAGTTAATGCCATGCCAAAACCTTTGGGGATCTTTTGAATGTTTGTTTTGGATACTGAGGAAGTAATTTTGTCTATTGAGTTTAGTTTGTCTCTTGGCCTGATTTCTAAGTTGTAGGTAACTTTGTTTGGCTAGGCTAGTATTGTCTTTCTTCCAAATTTTCCAAGCCTTATCACTTGACTTTAGATGGGCTCTAGTTTCCCTAGTTAGCCATGGTGCATAGTTTGCCTTGGCTCTTATTTTCCTAATTGGTGCGAGTCTATCAAGGATATTGATGAGAATATTGTTGAAGAAGTCAAGGGCTTGGTCTAAATTTAGGGTTTGTAGTGGTTTCCAATTACTATCTTTCAGAATACTGTTTAATTCTTGTATATTTAGTTTATGATCATCTCTGACTTGTCTAAAAACAATGGGTTTGGCTATATTTGTATGCTTCTGCAGAAGGAAGGTGAGGAGATGGTCACTAAGACCATCAGGAAGGCATCCTGTCTGATAGATTTGTTTGGGGCAGTTAACTAGTGTCCAATCTAGAGTAGACTGTTGGTGGGGTTTTTTTTGTTGATTCTAGTGGGTTCTTGGATAAGTTGGGTAAAACTGTAAAAATTAATATGGTTAGTGGGGTTGTTAGAGGTACATGCTGACCAATCAGTGTTCAGGTCACCTAGTAAGATGGTTTCTTGGGGGAGATTATCTGTGGCCCATTGTAACATTTTTTTTTCAATGATGGGGGAGTTGCTACCTGGGGGAATATAACAGCAGAGAATGATGATAGTTTTTGTGTCATTTATGCTTAGGGTTGAAACTAAGGTTTCGGCATTTTGAAATTTAGGTATGGGGGGGTTGTAGAGGTTTGATGTTTGTTATATTTTTGTACAGGATAGCAACTCCACCTCCTGCCCACTCTATCCAGTCTTAGGATATTATATCCTGGTGGGAGAATTTCTTCATTTTGGGTACTAGGTTTTAGCCATGTCTTGGTAATGGTTAGTATGTCAAGGAAGTAGGGAGCTATAAATGCGTGTAGGTCAGAAAGTTTTAGAGATACTTCTGATGTTGACATTCAGAATCAATAGGTCAGAGATTTGTCTAGCAGAGAGTAGAGAGTTTTGTGGTCCGGGGGGTTTGGGTGTATGTCTCCAGATATAAGTAGATTTTTAGTGATAAACAGTATGTGTTTAATTGTATGTACTATGTCTATGTTGGACCTAAATGTTTTTTCTAGTATAAGATGGTGTTATGTGAGACTTATGAATGTGTAGGATTAGGCTGTCTTTAAATAATAATGTAGAAGAGATAGGAAAGAAAATGTGTGAGTGTATATTTGTTTGAGAAAGTGTTGGAATGATGTGTTTTCTAGTGATAGGTTTGTATATAATGATGTGATGATTGTTAGGTATGTGAGGGTTAGGAAGAGAAATCCTAGGATTAATGGAATTTTATGAGGGAGTAGTGGTTGAGTCTTAGTGGTTTTGGGGTTCAGGTATGGATGTGAGTGTAAATGCATGGCAAGTAGATACTATGTACCTTTTTAAGGCAGAAATTTGATAGGGGGTGTGTATGAGAGGTATTTGATTGGAGGAGGGTGTGGTCAGGTGATTTGGGGTTAGAATAAATGAAGAGGTAGTGGGGCATGTGGAAAATGGAGGCAGGGTAGGGGAGAGGAGTGAGCTGAGTGTAGTGAGGTGAATGGAGCAGGGCTACACCAGTCCTCGAGACAGCAGAACCTATCTATAGGGCTGGTCAGGACAGAACAGTAAAAGGAAGATACTGTTGTAATTAAGCAAGAGTGGGAGGGAGTTGTGTAGGTTCAAGGTGAGGGAGGGGGTATACACAAAGTAATACAAGGTTGTGAGAGAGAAAAACTGGACTAGGCCAGCAACTAAAAAGAAAACAGGAAAACCAAACTAAGTCAAGTTCAGGTCAGTGTAGCGCAGTATCTTCCTAATAACTACAAATCTTATGTTACTAGTCAAGTACAGTGTGGTTCTACAGGGAAAAACAATTGAAGTATGGACTGCAGGTACACAGGTAAACATTTTCCAAGAGAAAGTAATTTTACATAACTGACCTAGAAGTACAATTGGAAGAGAAAATGGGGGGGACCAGTAGTGTGGACGTGTACAGTGAAAGGGGAAAGAGTCTTCAGTTTAGAGGACAGAGTAAATACAACTCTAACATACACTAGTGTAGCTGAAAGCACTTTAGTGTTCCACCGATGCAGGGTCTCACAGTGCAGGGCAACAAGACATCCTTGGGTTGACTGGAGGTTGGCCAAGATGCAGGATAAAACTTTTGCTGAGGGGAACTAGTGTAGCTGAAAGCACTTTAATGTTCCACCAATGCAGGGTCTCACAATACAGAGCAACGAGACAGCCTTGGGTTGACTGGAGGTTGGCCAAGACGCAGGATGAAACTTTTGCTGAGGGGAATGTGAGAACACTACTGGGGATTCCTATGAAGCAAGGCAGAAAAGCTAAGTCAAAAGAGAAGTCAATGAATGATATCACATATTCAGACCCAGAGAACATACCCAATCTACTTGCTGACAAAGTGAATTCTAACTTCATCTCCTTCTACCTCCAATGTTCTCATATCAAATACCCACATCTAGACTACTGCCATTAAATACACTAAGAACTAGATCACATGGCACTATCTATGGCCAAGAACACAATGTCTGTGGGGCTGGATAAGGTACTAGGCTTCCTACTACACTACCCCAAAACTGACCAAAAGCCCAGAAACCCCCAAAAGCAAACTCTTAAAACAAAGAAAAAGAAAAAAGGCTAAAGGGGGAAAATAATGGGAATCCATAAATAAGGGACATATTTAAATATTGCTCTTATTGCTTGCTCTTAAAACCTTTAAGAATATAAGTTAGCATGCAGCATGCATTTGATATGAAGTCTGAAAATAAAAAACTAAAATATCGTCATTTTTTGCTAATATTATGAAGTCATTTCAGGAAGCTAGAAAAAGAAACAGGTCAAAATTAGAACATTCCAATCAAAAAAAAAATCTGGACATTTCTCAAAAATCTGTATAGTAGATTTATGAAGTGAGGCTAGATGGCTAGTGTAACTGTTCCACACCACTCAGCAAGCATTGGCTGAGATTTGAGTGTATTTCATAGATATACCTGTGTCATATACTGTTTCACACCATGAAACAATTTCACAATCACTGGAATGACAATCAAAAATAAAATCAAAAAAAAATCCCATAAAACATAAAAAACGGCTCAAAGCCTATTCTCTCTTCTCTGTATCATACAGACTATGGAGAGGCAGGCTATGCTTTGTGTATACAGCCTCAACAGACCCTTTTCTGTGAAACCTATGACATTCACAAATCCAATAGTGTCATAACCATATGCTCAAGGGGCCTAAATCAATTTTGCAAATTTAGTAAAATATGCTGGAGGGATAGCTATGTATCACAGAGAATAAAACTCCTTTGGAACCATCTTCCACTCTTCATGAAGCAGAGTACTTCCCTTACTGTATTCAAACATGATTTGGATGAATGGATGCTGTGTAACTGCAAATTCATTCCCAGTTTAGCATCACTGGCCATCATGGATAAGGGAATCATGTAATTACCCCCAAAATATACTTGTTTGATGCACCTTCGGATAGTCATTTTGCAAAATATAAGGGATAACTATTGCTAGTGGAATGCAAGGCTCGTCTTTTTCACTCGTTCCCTTCAATGGAGCTCAGGAAGTCTACACTGTAACTTTCAATGGGCAAAGCCTAGTCTTTTTGATAGAATCAAATTATGTCCTTATATTATTGACAAATGCTCATATCAGTGGAACCACAGGGGTTACTAAAAAGTATAAATGGCAAACTCTACAGCACAAACTATTTTTACAGTGGTAGTATTCTTTAGGTTCTAGGTCTAAAACTGAATTTTACAAGTCACAGTAAACACAGTAACTATTAAGTTTGTAATATTTTATAAACAACTTAAAATATTTCAGCAACCACTCAAGTTACATACATACTACCAGAAGTTTTTTTTACAGCCAAGTGAGAAATTTCATACTAACCTATGAGTTCTGTCTGCTACTTGGTTGTCGAGATATTTAGAAAAACATGAAATGTATCAAATATAAAAATATTAGAAGAACAATTAATATATTTTCACCTGCAAAAGACAGAGGTTAAATATCATACTGCTGAGTTTGCCATTGTGTAAGTTTTAAGATGAAGTCTTTTGACATTTTGTATGTAGCACAATTTTGGAATTATTGATGCAAATGTGATCAAGCAATATTTGATGCTTACAGGTGTTAGTAGGGTGGAACTGCAGAAGCACCTTGAGGCGTCACTCAGCTGTAATGAGTTAAGATCCTCAGAGATCAGTATCCTTGTAGGACCAATAAACCTATGAGAAGGAAGGCAAGAGCAGACTTGTTCAGGTTCATGAATCAAACAAAGAGGAAGGTGTCATGTTAGGAGAGAGATACGGAAGAATGGAGAAAGCAGTAGATTGACACTATGCTGCTTAATGGAGAATAAGGCACATGGAGTCAATCAGAATCCTCAGGAATCTGGTCATTGTGATGGCAGATCCCCTGGCAGCGATTTGCAACAGACAGGAAAAGGAAAAAAATCTATGTTAACCTAGCAGCAGTGGCAGGAAAGTCATAGTAAGAATCCTGAGGGAAAAGATGTCTGCTTTTCCAGAGGACAACAGTCACCAGGACATTAAAGAAAGATGAAAGTGCCACCCAAACTTGATCCAGTTTCATGAAAGGATTACAAGTGAACTTGGCAGGGAGGTACTGTCTACCTGCACTTCACTAAGGCCTGTGACTTGCAGCCCAGGTAGCCACTAGGATAACTGGAAAGTGTTGGGAGTAAAATTGAGACAAAGGATCTAGACTGCAGCTTGGGGGATTTATAGGGGTTGGTAGTGGCTCCAGTACTTGTCAATGTGTTCATTTTAACATATGTTAGGGAATAAAAAAACAGGATAAACATCTCTGCTACTGACTACTGACACAGAATTAGCTATAAGAATGAACATTGGGGGAGAGTCTAAGGAAGGATTTGGAAAGGCTAATAAAGGTGATAGAAAGCTGGTATTTGAGGTTCACTAAAATGTACTGCACCAGGGCTACAGCAATGCTAGCAAGGACTGGGAGGAGGGGGGCTAATGGAAACAGAGCAAAAGAGAGGTCTGTGGTGTCGGTCATAACTGGAATGGACTACCACTAACTGAATGAGAAGAATGTGCCAACAGCAGATAGAATGATGGGGTGTATCATCAGTGATAGACACCAGAAGAAGAGATGTGATGGTCCCCCTGTTCTAAGCCATGGTCTGATTACAGCTTAAGTGCTGTGTGCATTTCTGGAGGCCATACAAAGACAGAGACAACATGCTGCTGGAAGGAATCCAGAGGAAAGCCACCATAAGTGTATAAGGGTGATCTGGATGAGCATGAAAGGATATAACCAGACAATAGAAAGAGTTAGAAGTCCTTTCAGTAGCAATCAGGAGAGTCAGGGGCATGAAACAATGCAAGTGCAGACAATCATGTAAGGAAGAGTTCATAGTGTGCTGGAAGGATAGAGGTTGGAGATGGGGAATAGGAAGCAGGCTGAAGGGACCAAGCCCAGCTGGTAATAACATAATTCTTGGACCCATGGAATGGACAACAAGCAGAATAAGTGATGGAAAGGGAATCAATAAAAGAGAGCATGACATGGGTGGAGAAGGGATTACGTGAAGACAGGGATACAGAAGGGGAGTAGAATGCTCAGTGCACTGAGGAGGCCAGCTAGGCTTATCTTCTCGTTCTGCCTTCAAACAAATGTAAAATAATATGATGTCATGTCAGTGGAAGTTTGACAAGCTCTGCAGCTGTAGAGAATGTTTTCTAAGGACAAATATAGTAGTGACCTGGTATCCAATGAAAACATCTGATACATGGTATGGACGGCTGACCTGAGACAACAGCTAGGGGACTGGGAGGAGGCTGCAATGGAGACTGGGAGAAGTGAGTCAGTTAGGTTTGAGTGCTGGGATATTGGAATGCTGGTATGAAAGAAGACATGCTGTGATAAGAGAGAGAAATATAATGCAGTATCAAAGAGTTAAGGTGGTCTGAGGGCCAAACAGACTCAAAAGTTACATGGCTACAAAGGCCTTTAGAACTGTACAGCTATATGTGAGTGATTTGCTTTCTGTCTAAGAAAGCTTCTTCACTGAGGTGGTCATAGAGAACTCTGTAAAAGGGTTAGGGAGAATGATGCAGCGTAAATTATTTTTTTTTGTAACATCTAAAAGTACACATGTGATGATCACAGGATAAAGGCTTCTTTTTAAACAAGGCCATTTAGTTGCAGAGACCAGATGGCTTAGTGGTTAAGGTCTTCGCCTCCCATGCACTAGGTACAAGGTTTGATCCTGACCACCGGCCAATGCCTGTTTGGAGTGTGCATTTTCTCCCTGTGTCTCCGTGGGGTTTCTACCATGTCCGAAAAACATGCTGAGTGTTCCATCTCAAACTCATCAATGAATGGAGCTGTGGGCAGCAGCACAGACTCCACATAGGGGGAAGAGTTGTACAGATCAACTGCTTTGGGCATCTAATGTGGTACACAGTATCCTCAAGATAGGAGAACATGGATCACAGACTGCTCGCTGTGGCAGGGCTAGCCACTCAATGGTGTAAAATATTGCTCTAGGTGATTCAGTCATGTTGACTAATATCGCCAAAAATGGGCATGGATAGTTACCAGTGATAAGTGGGTTGAGGACCCAGCCTACTCTGATCCACACATGGGACCCATGCTAATGGTGGGAGGGGTATTTGTGCCCTTATTGGCCAGTGTGTGCCCGCCATAAAGCCCAGCAGCCGTGGGTCAATAAGCCAGTGTCTAGTTGCTCAGCCTGGGTTACCTGAGATAGCTTTGTTGAGCAAAAGCTGGATGTAAAACCAACCAACCTGCCAAACATAAACTGAGAATTGCTACACTTAATGTAGGTTCACTGACAGGATTCAGCTTGGAAGTAGATGACATAATGATACTGAGGAGGCTGGACATCCTATGTACCCAAGAGACAAAATGGAAGGGCAGTGCAGCAAAGCCACTTGGCTTGGGATCCAGAGTCTACTACTCAGGTGGACGGCAGGTTAGAAATGGTGTAGGAATTATGGTGAGAGAGAGGCTTCAGAAGGCAGTAAGGGATATCATCAGAATTAATGACAGACTCATGGCAGTCAGACTCAGTGATAGGGCAGTATTCATAATCTCAGCCTATGCCCCACAGCAGGGTTGCGATAGTGAGGAAAAGAGTGCATTCAGACATCAGTTGCAGGACCTACTAGACTGCATTCAGACAGCAGTTGCAGAACCTACTAGATAAAGCAGGACAATATGAATTGGTGTTGATAATGGGTGACTTGAATGCACATATCGGGACAGACAGAACAGGATATGAGGACTGCCAGGGTCCATATGGGTGGGACAACTGGAATAAAGAAGGAGAAGCCATTGTAGACTTCTGTCTGGCAAATGGCTTGACAGCCAACACATGGTTCAGAAAGACAGACAGTCACAAGATCACATACAAAAGTAGTCAACATGCAACAAAGGAAGACTTCCTCCTAGTAAGGAAAAGGCACTAGGGCAAAATCCATGATTGCAAAGTCATCCCCAGTGACACAGTCAGCCCATAGCATAAACCACTAACTGTCACGATCAGCTGCAAGCAGTGGTCAGAGAAGGCTCTGAGGTCAACAGAGACCAGGCTGAAGACCTGGAAGTTAACTGGGGAGAAAGCTCAAGGAATTACTCAGGGCTCTAGCACCCCAAGAAGAAGTGGAAATAGGTGGAGTTGAAGAAGAATGGCAGCACCTAAAAACAGCATGTGTTAGGTCTACAGAAAAGATATGTGGCCAACTCAGGTATGGAAATAAGGTTCATAAGGAAAGCTGGTGGTGGACTGCAGAAGTCCAGGAAGTCATCAAAAGAAAAAAGGAGTGCAGGAAAAAGTGGGAGACAGAAAAGACTGACCAGGCTAGGAAGAATTACTAGTTGGCTAACAAAGAAGCTAAGAAAGAAGTTGCAATAGCAAAAAATAGGGCATCGGAGGCACTGTACCAATTTCTGAAAAGTGACTCAGTGAGGGGCACAAAGAAACTATATCAGGTTGCAAGGCAAAGACAGAAAGATAAAGAAGATAGTCAGACACCCTTCATAAGGGATGCCAGCAACAACCTGCTCACCAACCCGGAGGGCATCAAAGGCAGATGGAAGGAGTATTTCCAGCAGCTTCTGAATGAAGAAAACCCCACAGAAGCTGTACTTCCCCAGAAATAGCCTACAATGAAAGAAGAAGAGGAGTCCACCCTAGAAGAAGTAAGAACAGCACTAAGGAAGATGAAGTCAGGGAAAGCAGCAGGCTCAGATGAGGTCACAGTAGATATGATAAAGATGCTGAGTGAGATGGGGAGAAATGGCTCCAGAGGGTACTAATAGCAGTGTGGAGAGAAAGGTGTATCCCAGATGACTGGAGAATAAGCACTCATGCCAGTGTACAAGAACAAAGGGGACATCCACAACTATGGCCAGTACAAAGGCATCAAACTCCTATCACATTGCATGAAAGTTCTGGACAGGGTGATTGATAAATGGATATGCAGAGTAGAAGAATGTAAGATGGGAGATGAGCAGTTTGGATTCAGATCAAGATGCAGCACAACTAACCCGATATTTGCATTGAGACAGATACTTGAGAAGAAACTACAGATGAGGAGAGAATTCAACTGGGCATTCCTAGACTTGGAGAAAGCATATGACAAGGTCCCAATAAAGCTGACCTGGGCAGTACTGCGGTGGTTTGAAGTCCCAGAAACATTGGTACAATTAGTGCAGGCAATGTACAAGGACCCAATGACTCAAGTACGAACAGTGTTCGGCCTCACAGAGGGGTTCCCAGTGGGAGTGGCTGTACATCAGGGTTCAGCTCTGAGCCCACTGCTGTTCATACTGGTGATGGACTACATTAGCAAACAGGTTGGAGGGGACGGATCAACAAAGCTGCTGTAGGCAGATGATGTGGCAGTACAGGCAGACTCTGAGCTAGAACTTCAGCAAAGGATAGGAGAATGGAATGCAAATCTGAAGGCACATGGGATGAAACTAAGCACAGATAAGAAGGTGGTAATGGCAGCAAATTGGGGAAATCAGAAGAAGCTGAGAATAGAGATAGAAGGGAAGATGGTGGAACAAGTGGATAGCTTCAGGTATCTGGGAGGAGTAGTTGAGGAGAAGGGGCAGTCTGAATGAAGAGGTCAAAACTAGAATCAGAGGGGCTGCAGTCAACTGGCAAAGAGTATCAGGTGTAGTCTATGACAGAAGAATGCCAAAGAAGCTGAAAAGTAAGGTGTACAAGCCAGTGGTGTGACCAGTACTACAGAAACCTGGGCAGTAAAGACACAACAGTTGAAGAAGCTAGAGGTGATGGAAATGAAGTGCCTGAGAAAGGTGATAGGATGCACACTGTGGGACAGACGAAGAAATTAGGACATAAGAGCAGAAGCCAAAGTAGCTTCAATTGCAGAAAAGATCAAAGGGAACAGATTATGGTGGTTTGGGCACATATGTAGAAAAGCAGAAGACATTCTGGTGAAGAATATCTGGGACAGACAGGAAGAAGGTAAGAGGAAGCGAGGACATCCCAGCAAACAGGTGGTTGGATTGTGTGAAAGAAGATCTGCGGCAGTCAGGCATGAATGTTGAAGAAGGCAGGAGTGTGGCACTGAATCGAGAGAGCTGGCGACAGTTAACATGATACTCTGACGCCATGTAGAAAAATGGGAAAAGGGGGCTGATGATGATGATGATTTAGTTGCACTGAATATGTGAAACAGGCTAAGATCAGCAATATTTATAGCTTAATCCAAAATCTGAATCCAAAATCTGGTGTTCATATAATTTGTTTAAATAGTTACAGGGTACATAGTTCTGCATGTGGGGTGTGGGCACCTTTGTCCTCTACGCAGAATTATTTTGTGATGTCCCATTTCAGCTCTTCTGAATTTAATTGGCTTCAATTAAGTCGGATTCAAATTAATGAACCAAAGCAGGGGAAACAGAGTAACTCACAGCAGTTCTGGACTGAAGTAATCCACAGTACCACAGGTATGCATTTCACAGAGCAATGAGTGGACATTCCTGTCTAAAGGCAATGTATAATTCCAGGTAATTTAAATAAATATTGTCCTTATCGTGTTCAGAATTTGGCCTTCTAGCCAGCTATGCAGCATGGAGGGATGGAGCCCTAACTATGGCCCAGATGACCTGAGTTTGACTTGTGGATCAAGTGCTGGAGGGGGCAGGGGGGTTAGAAAGGTGAGTCTTTTTTCTGCCAGTTTACTCATTGTGTAAGGGGGGAAGGAAGGAGGGGTTTATGCCCATGATGTGTCATGTCCCCTGTGATTGGTATAGTGCCATATTCATGCAGCAGATTGCCTTTACTGTGTTGTCATTTAAGGGGGGGGCAGAGCTAAATAATACGTGCATTGATAGTTGTGATGTCAGTAGATCTATCTATATAGGGCATTCAAAATATAATCTGGCACTCCCAGTGTGCAGGACAGCATATGTGATACTGCTGTTTGCTCCACACCAATTCACTTCCCCTTCCCAGTCCACCACTGGTGCAGTTAAATTCCCAGGTCAGTTGTACTGGGGACACCAAAAGAAAATGAAGGAAAGAGAGAAGGCTCAAGTAGATGATGGTTAGCTGGACAGCATGAAAAAAAGAGACAAAAAGAAAAATGGCCTTATGTCATCATGCAAATGTCATATTTGGTGAGTTGTAACTGACAGCAGAAAAATAAATGCTGTCATTTCTTCTTTGACTGTACGTAGGGTCCTCTACTGAATGCCTTTGGGAACAATCTGTAAAGGTATGCTGCCCATCAGAAACATACTGATTTCATCAGCTCCACACCACACAAGTACTGAATGTATCAGCATGGTAAAAAATAAGGGAATTTTCTGCAGGTTGTACTGTTAGCTGCCGCCACTTGATACAGAATGAGAGCTGCACTGATAACTTTCATGTCTTTTTGTTTCTATAGGCTGGCACATTATGAAAGTGGAGGAGTCTGCACGCATGCACGATCACTCTGGAGACTGGAGCCTTTACGTATCAGGTAATCATATGTAGCATCACAGCAAATGGGAGGATACACTAGCTCATATACAATTTTAATTAGTGACTTGTACTGGAGGTTCAGCTTTCAGGTAAGATGGGAATATCAAGGGCCTGATTTCACTACACTACGATAAACCGCAGACATACTGTTCCAGAGGTATAGTTAATTTATATTCAGTCTTCAATACACACAGAAATCATGCAGTTTCATCAAGCACACATGATGTGACTTCATCTGTCCAATGACAATAAAGTAACTTCTTTCGCAAGAAAATGGCTGTATCCTAACTCTTAAAATCCTGAGGAAGAGCCACGAAGAGGAGTAGGAAGGTGTGGCATTTTTCCAATTTGCTCACATACATACCCCCCTACACACACACACACACACACACACACACACACACACACACACACACAAGCAGAAAATACAGAGGGTTAGAAGTGATAACCAAGAAATACAGCAATAATGACATTAGTAGAATCTGAAACTTTGATATTATCTGTGTTGATACACTTAAACTGAATGCCAGGGCACCTTGACCCGTTTGTGAGACACATAGGTGTATTATATAGCCATTAAAAACAGTATGACCTAAGTCTGTGCCTACTGTATTAATGATCAATTCATCACTCATTTACTGGGTGGTGATATCTCATTATCCTTGGTAACTACCTTTATCTCAAATGAAAGCACCACTGCATTTTGCTGCATCCAATAAACTGCTATTCTAGGCCTTCAGAAGCAGTTCACATTTACTGAGGGCAGCTTTGTTTGATTTGCAAGGATCAGCTACGAATGTGAGCAGTCTAAATATATAAAGATGTAATTCTTCCATGTCCCCCATCACTTCCCCAGGCTTTCTTCCTCCAGTAGGCAATACATTTCACCATAATAATTCCCACACTCCTGTGCTGACACAGGTTAATATGAACAAAAACTGTAATGATATTTCACCATAATAATTCCCACACTCTTGTGCTGACACAGGTTAATATGAACAAAAACTGTAATGATATAATACCCCTCATGACTCACTCTCTCACTGAATGTTTGACAGTTTGGTCACCTTAGGCTGGCAGTTCAATCTTCTATAGATCACTTGATGTCATTGCCACTTCCTGTGGACTTGCAAGGCCTACCATTACAAGTATTGCATTATGATTTTTTTTATTTAATTAATGGCTTTTCATGGGTGACTGGGAAGTCACATCTGGTTAACTGAGTTGATTAGCTGCTCAATGTCATACAGTTCACACTTTAAGGAAACAGATGCAGGACTAGAGGATGAAGGTCTTCAGTATCTCATAGGTTCATAGATTAGTACTAAGCTAACTGCCCTTTTGGGCCATTTGAAGCCTAGCCAGTTACCCCATGTGAGAATCAAACCCTGCACCTTGTGTCTTTAAGGTAAGCGCCTTGACCATTATGTCATCCTCCCACCCCTCCTCACACTTTAAGGAAACAGATGCAGGACTAGAGGATAAAGGTCTTCAGTATCTCATGGCTTTAATATTTTGTTAGATAACTAGTACAATTCTACTCTCTGTTCAGTGTCCTTTTTCATCAAACTTGTTTCCCTCTCCTCATCTAGTTGCTGAAAAATTAGTACAGTGAACTAGCACGAATTCTAATTATTGAAAACACAAAATATACTAAGCTACAAGTATCTGTTAGTGCAGACCTGAGTGTGCAGAGTAAACTTTCTAAAACTAAAGGTGCTATCTAAACCTCTTGAGACTACATTGTAAACTGCCTGGTAAGATCCTGTATTTTGTGTTTGGTTAAAATAAAGTTTGTGATCTGACAAGGCACTATTGCTGTTATTACATTCAGTTTCTGAAGAAGTGTGTATACGAAAAAGCATTTGTATCAGTAGCCGCATTCATTCTGTGCCTCTTTGTGATTCTGTGCAACTTGTGAATAAACTACCTGGTTTTATGTTCATCCACTCCAGCTCTTATTTGGGTACTCGTTTGGTTTTGTTATTTGTCCTTTTGGAGCCATTTTTCTTTGGGTTATTACATTCTAGGTAATGTCAACATTAATGTATTAGGGAAAAATTTAGCAAGTCAAAAAATGGTGAGCATGAATCATTATATTTCAGAACTCATGCATGCAACATCATCTAGGCTGATGCTCTTAGCTGAATACCAGGTCACCTTTTCAGTTTTTCTTCACATTAAACCATAAATTTAATCAAAAGGTGTTTTGGTCAACATCTGATTAGTCTACAAAATTAGGAGAATTATGTAGATGGTCGATAAGTGTGCAAGACTGAGGAATATTACATAGTCTTGGAGTTAGTATATATGATTAGCAGGGGTGGAGGGCACAGACAAGCTTGCTCTCATGCAAAAAACATTTTTTTTTGTGTTTTTTAAATTTTAAATTTGCATGAGCTAAAGTTTTTGCTTGATGTATGTGTAGTAGAGTGTTATGTTTGCATTTTCAATGTTTTGTGGTCAACATTTTGAATGTCGATGCTTGAGTCTTTCAATTATATATAGTAAATCTATTTATATATATATATATATATATATATATATAAATACACACACACTTCTATATATATTCACATTTGTTGCCTTGATGTCCTGTGGTAGACTGATTGTCTCCATGCCTACAGCTGTTTTCCAGGATCATAAATAAATATATATATATATATATATATATATATATATATATATATATATATATGTATATGTTTCACCGGTCCAAGCCTGTGTAGTACATTGTTCTTATCTACTCAAAAAATATGAACTATGTCACATTTCTGGTTGGATGAGCTTAACTTCTGACTTTAACATACATAAACCACACACACACACACACACACACACACACACACACACACACACACACACACACACACGTGCACAGGGTTAGAATTGGTAACCGAGAGGCAGCGCAGTAATGACATTACTACAATCTGCAACTTGCCTGATTAAGACATACCTGCTGTTCGACGTTCACAGCCTAGTTACAAATGAGATATGCCCCTATTTTTGGACACGTCCAAATTTTCAGGATTTGTTTTCTCCTTCACACAATTTTGTGAATACCCTTCATCACATGTGATTTTCTGAGATGTCTAGTACACAGAAAACCACATTACATGACCAAAATATTAATTTAAGAAAGAGGACATACATCTTACATCTCCCTTTTTCAAAAGCAAAAATAAATGACCTTGTGTAGTAAAAGTTTGCAATACAGTTCAAGAATGTCTACAGATTTTTTACTGCCGTTTTTATAGTGTTTTAACATTTTTCTCTCATTTTTGTCGCTCTCTGTTTTTTAAACGTGTTTCTTAGTAGCAACTCACATTCCTACTGGAAATGAGAAGAGTCATGTACTATTTGATATTCAAAGTTTATGCTAATTAGATGTTCAGATTTTTAGGTGGATGTACCTACTCTTAAAGGGCATCTGTTCCTATTTTCATTGTCTGCAGGCTGGGAGATATGTTCTGTTCCTGTTATAAGTGAGGTACAAGAACTCCACTTGGGTGTGTTCATGTCCAGTTTCTTTACTGGAAATACAAGAGGAAGACTTAATGATGTTTTCAATTCAAACCTGCAAACTCCTCACTTGCACATGCTCCCAGTGCACGGCAGGTATCCCCCAACTCCCACACACCCATATGCAAAGATTACTCGGTCACTTCTCTGAATGACTGCTAAGTGCCTAGTCAGTATGTCTTAAATTCTTCTGATTTGCAATAGTTACCTTTATTTCTCTTCAATTAGAAAACACAGATATTTCCGAATCATTTCTTATGTGATATGTTTTAGGTCCAAATCTCTTTGAATAAAATGCATATATTAACAGGCCAAGTAATAAAAACTTCTTTTCTATTGGAAACTTATAACTGTGATTTGAATTGACATATGGTTTTCGCTAAAGTGCTTTGTGTGGCAATATGATCTGTCAGAGAATAATATTCAAACAGGTAGGGCTGTGTTATGCTTGGAAACCAACAAGATTCGACAGGCAGGAATGCTTTTTTTGTTTATGATGGTGCTACTTAAAAAATATAGATATACATTTATATTTTAATATATAGATAATATACATGGCTGAGAATTTTTGTTTTATTAAAAGCTGGAGCAGCAGCCATTTGAAATGGGGTCAGCCATTTCGTGTGCGACATGTAACAACTGGAAAGTACCTTTGTTTGGATGAAGAAAAGGGACTGATACTAGTGGATCCAGAGAGAGCGAACACCAAAGCTACTGCCTTCTGTTTCAGAGCTTCCAAGGTTTGTATTTTTTTTTTTACATATCATCCCACATGATGCCTGCATCTTAATTTTCTGATCTTTCTTTAATGTCTCTGTTAAGGTTTTTAATTAGGTTTGGTTGCAAATTAATTTATTTTTCTGATATTGCACTGGTTGCTGCCAGTGGTCTGTTAATGTATGTTTTTGTCAATATAAAATAAAAAAAGTCACTTGTTGTTTTTCACAGATCAGAGGTGGAAAAATTATCTTAAGATTGGAAGTTGTAGTGGTGATGAAGTGATAACTTGTGCTGAACCTTGATATTTTTTGCCTATATATGACAAACTACACTAGTCAAGAGTTATATGTATTAATGTACCACTTTAAACAGCTGTAGATGATTATACAGGTTACATGAATGATGTAACTCTTTGCTCTGGGAATTATCTACATAACTTGAGGCAGCATAACAGGAAACATAGCTTATCACTTTATACTGAATCTGTACGGACTTGCTGTCATCCTTATGAGAGTGGCACTGTTGTAAGAATAGAGTCTCAGGCAAATGGACATTTGTGGGATAGCTGTAAGAATAAGGGATAAAATAAAGAAAAAAAAGTCCTGACTGCAATTATACTCGTGTAACATTTTTTGAAGAAAAGAGAAACAACAACTATGTGAGGTACTCATCATAAATGATATATATATATATATATATATAAAACAGAGTTACTGCAATGAACAGTTATTTTTCTAACATTTTTACAAACATTTACACTATCATATATAATTACAAGGTTATGCCCTCAAAAATCATATATTTTATAAACTTCCTCTAAAAGTTATACAAAACTCACTTTTATTACAAATAATAGTAGGTTTTATGGTTTAGAATCAGTAACTTGTATTTTTAATTACTGTTTTGCAGTTACAATCAAACAATTATTTAATTAGCATACTCAATGTGGTGATTTTTAAGTATTTAAGGCTGGTGTAAAGATAGGTTATTTGTACTCTGATGAAACCCGCATTGGTTGAGCGGGTGAAAGCTAAATGCTCAGTATTCACACACACATTTATAAGTTGAAAGTATTTTAAACTGTATTTTTATTATTTTTAATGGAAATTGTGTAAGCAATAAAGCTTCTGGACGCCCAGGACATCGCTTTTTGTTTTACAATCAAGAATAACATTGTTTTAGGATACCAAGAGTGGTGTGAGCTCTGGATGATTCAAACAGATATGAAAGTAATATATAACTTATAAAACATAACCTACAAAAATCTAAGGAGCCCATGGCTTGGATTACAATGTTGCCATTGAACACTGTAGGTCATCAGAAACAAAAGAACTTGCCTGCATAGTGGGAAAAGAAAGAAGAGCAAGAAGGCACATGCACCAATGGTTTATTAGAACAACAGGAGATTTCCAATGGTTTATATAAGGAAATTAAGAGTCTATTGTTCAGAATGGGATATGTGAAGACCTAAGTGAGTAGGAACAAACTATATGTGATAGCACGCGCTAACATTGTAGGCACTGAATGAACAGTTATTTTCATATCACATAAAGAAAAAAGAAAAAAAAACGGACCACCAAAGTAGATCGCTTCACTTTAATGTTGTACAAGTAAACCAAATAACTAAGCTTTCGCCAGGAACAAAGTCTGGCTTCTTCAGAGTCATCTGGTTCAACAAAACACACAGTTTTTAAATAACAATTCATATTGCCAACACCAATCAACTGTAGTCAATTTCATGACATTGTCCTGGTGTCGTACCCTTATAAAGAAACACCAATACCAACAATTAATGAAATAATACAGCTTCTTGTCATGTCACATTAACACAGTAAAATTATATATAAAAGACAGTAAAATAACATGGAGAATAGAGGGCAGGAAAAAAAGAATTATAGAATGTAATTCATTGTGATGATGTTCTTCGTGTTTCACTGTTGCAGTCATTACATTTGGGTTATCTGCTTGCAGTAGCCCTCAGTCGGCCTGATTAACAAAGTCTTGGGTCCTGCGTCGGTTGCTGTCCCTTCTTCCATGATGTCAGGTCGTCAAGGGTATAAAACATGCAGCCGACGCCATTACATCAGTTTTTCTTGCCCCAGATGTCAGGTGCCCCCCAATGAGAAGCAATCAAATCTATAAATACAAGGATATACCTCCAACAAAAATGCAAATACACCAAAAAGCTTTTAGAGCATAGTAAGTGAGAGTAGAGGTATAGCCAAAAGAAGAAAGGGGGCTGGAGGGAGGGTAACCAGGACTGCAACAGTGAATACACTCGAACATCTACATTTATGGTAAGTGTACACAACTGTACTATGTTCTTCGTGTTTCACTGTTGCAGTCATTACATTTGGGTAGATTCCCAAAGCTAAGGTTGGGAGGAGGAATTTAAATAGAATGAGGACCAGTTATAAGGCCCTGCAAGACTGCAGTGGCAAAACCAGCTCTGGATTTAGAGAAAATTGGCAAATGATAATGCTTGGTGAAAGTATGTACAGAACTCCAGGTAGCAGCTACTAGGATGTTCCTAGTAGGGATGCCCCTGAGAAAGGCTGTAGAGGTAGATGCAGCCCTGGTTGAATGGGGTCAGATGCCCTGTGGGATAAGTTTTCCATTGTGCTTATAGCAGTAATGAATGCAGTGGCCTATCCATTTTGAAATGGTTTGTTTTGAAATAGCTTTCCCCTCTGTCCCTGCAGCAAATGCCACCAGCAGTTGTTCAGATTTCAGATTGAGGTTTAGTCCTGTCCAAGTAGAATCTAAACTGTCTGTGCACATCTAAAGAGTGCAGCATTTGTTCCCCTTTGTTCTGTGGGTTAGGAAAGACGGTAGGCAAATGAATGGACTGATTAAGAGCCACACTGGATACCACCTTGGGCATGAAGGAGGGGTTGATTCTGAGGGACACTCTGTCTGCATGAAAGATGATGAAAGGTTCCACTGCCATAAGGGCCTGTAATTCAGATACCCTTCTTGCATAAGTGATTGCTAAAAGGAAAGCTGTTTTCCAGGAAATAAATTTTAAATCTGCAGTAGCAGCTGGCTCGAAAGGAGGAAGACTGAGTTTCTCCAAGACAAAGTTAAGATCCCAGGCTGGAGTTGGAGCTCTCCTGGGTGGCCTTAAATTTATGGCCCCTCTGAGGAGCTGCTTGAGCAGTGGGTGAGAGAAGAGGGGAGGCTCTGTGCTATAATGAGCTGAAATGGCTGAGGCATGAATTTTGATGGAGGAAAAAGACAAGCCCTTATGAAGCATCTCAGTCAAGTATTGTAGAATCTGAGGTAAATTGGGCACTGCTGCGTTCATTCCTTGAGAGTGGTTCCAGGCACAGAATCTTTTCCATTTTGCAGCATAAGATTTTCTAGTACTAGGCCTCCTTGCCTCTAAAATGATATCCATCACTGATTTACTGAGGGATGGTAAAGGAGAGATTAGGTAATTAGCCAGGCTGCTAGGTTCAGGGTTTGCAGCTGAGGGTGCAGAATCTGGTTCTCCTGCTGAGACAACAGGGAAGGAGTCTGAGGCAGGTGCCATGGAGTCAAGCGTGACACACTGCGCAAGAGTGGGTACCAGTGTTGGCGAGGCCAGTCTGGTGCAATTAAAATCATCCTTGGCCTGTCCTGTTTGATCTTTAGTAGTACCTTGGAGAGCAGAGGCAGAGGAGGAAAGGCATAAACTGATAGGTTTTTCCAACTGAAGGATAGAGCATCCACTTTCCAAGCTAGTTTGTGGGGAATCCTTGTGCAAAATTTGTCCAGTTGATGGTTCTGGGGGGAGGCAAACAGGTCTATATCTGGGCTCCCCCATTTGCTTGTCAACATGTTGAAAATCCTTGGTTCCAGTATCCACTCGTGTGGGTCCAAGAGGTTTCTGCTTAGTCCGCCTGCCAGTGTATTTTGTTTTCCTGGCAGGAATTGAGCTTGTAGATTCATGTGTTTCATAATGCCATGGCTAGTCTGCAGAGGGGGTAAGAATGTGTACCCTCCTGCTTGTTTATATACCACATGACAGTGGTGTTGTCCGTCTTTACCATTAGTTGTCCTGGAAGAATGTGGTCCTTGAAGGCTGTCAGAGCATTCTGTACAGCTAACATTTCCTTTTGATTTATGTCAGGTGCATTTGACTTGGGTTCCATTTGCCCTGAATGCACTTCCCTGCCAGGTGAGCCCTCCCCCATGCATAGTCTGATGCATCTGTTGTTAAGATTTGGGTGGAAGGAGGTAATATGAATGGTAGTAACCTGTTTTGGTGGCAGGCCCCTGCCCACCAAAGGAGCTCTAGGCATAGGCAAGGTATGAGAGGAATCCTTGCTTCTAGATCCAGTGAATGCTGACACCATAGGCTTTTGAGCTACCATTGTAGTTTCCTCATATGCAGCCTTGCATATGGAATTAGAAGAATGCAGGAGGCCATGAACCCCAAGGCTTGCAGTATTTGCCTTGCAGATAGCTGGGTTTTTGTGGCCATTTGTTTGAAGTAAGTTGTCAAATGAATCTGTTTCTCTGATGTGAGGAAAGTCATCTGGGAAGTTATTTTCAAGCTTGCTCCCAGGTGGGATTTCTTTTCATTTATGGTGAAATGTGTGTTGTGGTCATTTTTGTTTTTAATACATCTCAGATGTTCAGAGATTCTATCATGCAGCCTGCGAATTGTTATTTAAAAACTGTGCGTTTTGTTGAACCAGATGACTCTGAAGAAGCCAGGCTTTGTTCCTGGCGAAAGCGCTTAGTTATTTGGTTTACTTGTACAACATTAAAGTGAAGCGATCTACCTTGGTGGTCCATTTTTTTTAATTTTTTCTTTGCGTGTTATGTAAAGTCCCTTGTGGACTAGTGTGTGTTTTACTAGTTAATTATCAGCCCCATGGTTTACTGCTATTTCACTTGTTACCGTTCAGTATTTAGAGTGCTGTGATGGAAGGAGCTATAAAAAAATTGGCTAAAGCCGTGGAAAAACTTAAAATGTTATATGCTGGCAATGATGCTGGTTTAGCCGATACCAACACCAATACCCTCACCAGCACACAGGCTGAATTGTTTACTCTACATTCACCCGTTATGGACGGAATGGGGAATGCTGCTGGTGTTTTGAACAACGCTACCGGTTTGGGGCAGCAATCGACTGTTAGAGGAAGAACAAGGGTTAACCAAACCCCTGACAACGCAGTGGAACAAAGTGATTTCAAGGATTGTTTTTGTACACCAGAACTTGAATTCTCAGGCCTGCAAGAGGCGAGAAGGGAAACACCTACATTAAAGAACCAGATTGACAACTTTGAAAAGTTATGTACCAGATTTAGAGCTTTACAAGTCGACAATTTGTTTTTAACCAAATCGTTGGCTCTAAATCAAGTGCCGAAAGGGCTACGAATATGGAAGCAGCCGATGGGGGTGGATCCAGGAACATCAGCCTACCGAGAACTAATAGCACTCTATGATAAGACAGGTATGGAAGTAATGAACATTGTTATCTGTAATAACCAGGTTAAATTGACTAAGTTACAGGAAGAGATTTCTTTGGTAAACAACAGCATTAAGAATGATTTATTATTTGTTCAACTGAAAGATAACTATGTTAAAGCTTTAAACAATATAGAAGCTTTTGTTAAAAAGAATCAGAGTGTCATGCAAAAGAAGCTGCTTAGAGATACCGATGACTATAAGGATAATTGTGCCTACCCTCTAGGTACAAAGCAGAGACACTTTGGTGCTGTACACTCTGCCAATGACATTGTTTTGAATAATGGACACAGGGACAATGAGGGGAATAACAATTATGGTAGTATTAGTGATGATGGTGATTCTTTTTTGGATCAACCAACAGAACTGAGGAGATCCGAGAGACTTTTAAACAGGGGGAATATAAGAGGCAGGAATACACAGCAGAATGTTTATTACAACAGGAATGCTCGGGGAGGGGGATTGAATCGAAGAGGTTATTATTGAATGTATCACTGAATGAATTACTCAATGAATCACGTTACAAATTATTTTTGGTGGTGCTCAGAGATCTTTTACTACAAAGACTTATACTATAGTTAACCATGCTTTAGACTACCATCTTGACATCCCTGATGGGGGTGGCCACTTGAATGAGGTACCGGCCATTCAACTGGAAGAAATGGATTTTGATGTCAATAACGAACGTATGATTTGTAATGTGGTTACTAAGCATGGGTTTAACATCTACAATTACACTGAAATGAATATTTGTGATGTACATTTTATTTTGCCAAGTAAAGGTACAACCTATGTACCAAATTTTCATTTAGACATTGCCAACGTGCTTATTAAATTAAAACTATTTACAAGGCAGTTGAATTAAAATTTTTTTCATCTATGTGTCACAATAAGCAGTTAGTTAACAACAATTTGTCTTTGAAGAGAAGAAATACTTTCATCTCCCCACCACACCCTGAGGTATTGGCCCTTGAAAGATGTGTTGAGAGTGATTTTAGGAGGATTTTAAATCAAAATAGACAATGTTGTGACAACCTCACACATGATGAAAGAGTTCTTTTAAGGGATCTTGTCAACAATAGTGGTTGCAGGTTTATGAAACCTGAAAAAGGGGGGTGGAATGGTGGTCATGACTGCTATGGACTACAGCTTAAAGATGAATGATATATTAAATAATGATGAGACATACTATAGGGCATCCAAAAATGAGGTCAACAGGGCTTATTTGAAGATTGATATATATCTGCAGGATGCATTATTTCAAGGAATGATAGATGAGATGGAACTGAATTACCTGACAGTTAAACACCCGATATTACCCGTCATTTTTGGTATACCTAAAGTCCACAAAGATATTTACACCCCCCCACTTTAGGCCAAATGTGGCAGCAGGTGGTTCCAAAACAGAACCCTTAGCATCTTATGTGGACACATGGTCAAAGGTGGTAGTTGAGGAAGCTGAACACATTATAAGAGATTCCTGGCACTGCTTGGAACGATTGAAAACAGTTAAAAACGAAGCCAACTATGTTTTTCTGACTAAGGACGTTATCAGTTTGTTTACTGTGATACCCCATGATCAAAGTTTCACCATGTTCCACGAAAGTTTACTCAGTGGTAAAAAGATAGATAAAACTAAAGTAAACTTATTGGTAGAACTCATGGAACTGGTCTTGAAAAACAATTTTCTTAGTTTTGAAGGGGAAACATACCAGCAAATGACGGGGTGTGGTGATGGGAGCAAGATATGCTCCTGTCTTTTCAAATTTAGTACTACTCACTTGGGAGAATTCCTTTATATTTTCATCTAAGTATAAGGAAAATATCCTTTTATACAACAGATTTTTGGATGATATACTCATCCTATGGAGAGGTGATGACACTACAATAGGTGAGTTTATTGAATATTTGAATGGTACGAAAAACCTTTTTAGATTTACCTATACTTGGCACCAAAATGAGATCAACATCTTGGATATTAATTTGAAAAAATCAATGTATGGGTTGTGTAGCAACATCTATAGAAAGGAGACCTATTCAAATTCAATATTACATTTTGATAGCTGCCATCCTTACCATCAAAGAAAAGGTATAATAAAGGGACAGATGGTGAGAACTTTAAGGCTAGTGAGTGAAAACATGGTCTTCAAGGATGAAATGTTTAAATTGATTGGCAAGTTTTTAGATAAGGGCTACCTGCTTAAGCTACTATTAAATGTTTAAAAAGATATTTTGAGAAAAAGGGATAAAGTGTACACCCCTATACTAAGAAGTACAGTAATAGTGACACATGAAGAGGTTGACATCAACAAGGACGTGATGTATTTGTATTGAGATACAATCCAATTGCCCCCCAACTTGTTTCAAGTCTAAAAAATGGATGGAAATTTTGTCTAAACAGTGCTATTAAAGACATTTTAGGTACAGAACCACAAATAGTCTACGGTAGGGGTAAGAATTTAAAAAACATTCTTGAGAGTAATCCAAGTGAGAAAAAAACACAATGTCTCACTAATGACTAAGTGTGGGACATTTAGGTATTGCCAATTTATCAATGATGGCCCCTACTTATGTGCTAAGGACTACAAATTTTCTATTTCATGTCCAGGTAAATGTAATTGTAATAGTACCAAACTTGTTTATGTGGCAACGTGCACAGCCTGCGATGGTTTTTACACTGGTAAAACCATTCGCAGACTGTGCAATAGAATCTCTGAGCACCTGAGATGTATTAAAAACAAAAATGCACAACTCACTTTATTTACACAGTGAAAACTGTGTACATTTTAAAAAAAAATATTCTTTGTGATAGACAGAATATGGAATTATGAAAGCGGGGATATTAATGCCGAGGTAGAAGCAAAAGAATTGCAATGGCAACTGAGATTAAATGCCTGTAATTCACCTGGGTTAAATGACAGCACTACCTTTTAAAACTTACGGCTAACACGATCTAAAGATTAAGTTATGTTTAGAGTATCATAAACATCACAATGAATTACATTCTATAATTCTTTTTTTTCCTGCCCTATATTCTCCATGTTATTTTACTGTCTTTTATATATAATTTTACTGTGTTAATGTGACATGACAAGAAGCTGTATTTTATTAATTGTTGGTATTGGTGTTTCTTTATATGGGTAAGACACCAGGACGATGTCATGAAATTGACTACAGTTGATTGGTGTTGGCAATATGAATTGGTTATTTAAAAACTGTGTGTTTTGTTGAACCAGATGACTCTGAAGAAGCCAGACTTTGTTCCTGGCGAAAGTGCTTAGTTATTTGGTTTACTTGTACAACATTAAAGTGAAGCCATCTACCTTGGTGGTCCGTTTTTTTTATTTTTTATACATTACTTATTATTATTTTTTATATTATTTATTTTTTATATGTTTTCTTTATGTGTTATGTAAAGTCCCTTTTAGACTAGTGTGCGTTTTACTAGTTATTTTCATATCCTGATAACAGGTAAGTAGTCCGAGATTAGTACTGAAAACATACATGTATTTCTCAAAGCCAAATGACTGCACTGGAGCTGAACTGACGCATGGATGGTTTGATGTATGATCAATGACTGCCTGCTTCTGAAAGAGTTGTGAAATTGCAAAATTAAAGACAGGTGCCCACAATGGTTTAACTAAGTAATAATTCTCTGTCCTGCATTCTTAAGTACATTATGTGGTTAATGATAGAAGAAGAAGATAAACCTCTTTAGTCTGCCCTTTTAAATGCATTTAATATTTTACCTTCCCTCTATTCCTAAGGTTCTCTTAACCCTTAGTCAACCTGTTCCTTTGCCCAATTGTATGCCTTTTTGGATTCCCTCTCCAACAACTACATTTGACCCTTCCATAGATTTACCACTTTCTCTGTGAAAAAGAGCTTTCCTGGAAGTAGTCAGTCCTGTAGTAAGTTAACAGTGTCCTTCCTGTTCAGAACTCCCTCATTCCTGTCTGACATGATAATATCTTGCACTTTCATCTGTTCTGGTCTCAAGTGAGAAGAGCACTAGCCCATCTAGCCTGGAGTCCTTTCTCACCATCCAGCAGATATTTCTAGCAACTTTTCCCTGGTTTCTTCCAGCTGCCTTATGTAATTTTCTTCATATGGCCTTCAGAACTGTATAAAGTGCTCAAGTTGTGTTCTGACCAAGGCCCCTGAAGAGTGAAAACATTACAGTTTTGATTCTGGAATCTAACCTCCTGAAGATACTCTCCAGCACACTGTTTACTTCTTGTGACGTCCCTCTCTGGGCCAGTAATCATGGAGCCTGAATCCTCACCACTAACACTGGAGAGGGACGTTCACTTGGACCAAAAATAGATAAACACAGTATTTACAGATGCAGCTCTCTGTATCAAGCACAATTTCCCTTAAGAGCACACAGGGAATACACTCAGTCGGGGCTCTGGATTTTTCTCTACATCTCCCTCCAGGTACCCAGTAAGACTCCCCTCTGGTACAGCTGAGTCCTCAGCCGAGTGTCCAAACCAAGTTCTCCATCACTCTCTCTCTGGGAAACCAGTGCTCTGTCTCCCTGTTCCAAGCAACTGACACACACACACACTCTGAGATATAATGTACAAACACACACACACACACACACACACACACACACACACACACACACACACACACACACACACACACACACACACACACACACACACACACACACACACACCTGGGAAAGGCTGGCACAGATTTACTAGCTATGCCCCCTTCTGCCCAGATTATAAGGTAATCACTGCCACTAGACACGCCAAAGCCAGCTTAGTCTAAGGCTTTTACAAGGGTACCCAATTATACTGAGTGAAATGAATATTAATACAAATGGTAGTGTTTTAACCAATGCAGTAAGGCTTTCAGGAGTGGCCAAAGGGTCACCAAATAAGTATAAGTACTCTCAAATGTTAAAATATTATCTAAAGGACCAGCCACAATGAAAGTTTACACATATTTAATAATAAATAATAAAATAACATGAAAATAGTAAATATCTATTTAGAATAAACACTAGAGTTCCAAACATAGGAAATATTAAAATAACACAAAAGAATAGATTCACTCAGATACAGAAAAACAGTACTTAACTAATCGTACTCTATATTCCTGACTGATCTAAAGAATTACTATTCCCTGGTCACTTACTAGAGCAAAGCAAGTTGAAGTAGGTGTGGGGTTCTTCTTTGTCTGGTTCCAAAAACAGAGTACTCTGTGATTTCATTCTCATCTAGTATTAAAAATATAATTTCAGTGATGGATTACAGAATGACATCACATACATCTAGTCATCTGACTTTTGGTTCCCATACTACCCCCACTGCTAGAAACTGAACCAGAATTTAGCACTTATGTGTTGCCATATACATAGACAGAGCTTTGCTGAGATGTGTTATAGCATCTGGAAGCTATATGTATTCTCCATCACCAGCCAAAATAACACATCTCTTGAGCTGGTATCTGAAGCCAAACAGCTAGGGGTCCAAATCGATTACAAGCTCAAATTCAACTCCCATCTACTACTAAATATAAAAAAAACCCACCAAAAACTAGGCATGCTCTACCGTCACAATCGGTTCCTCACCTCAACTACCAAAATTACTCTCTTTACCACATTTCTCCTTCCCTCCCTTCTCTATGGTGCCCGTCTTCTAACAAACCTACAATCTTCTCTGAAAACCAAACTGTCCTCTTGTTACAATAAAATAGCCAGATTCGCCACCAGTAACAAATCATCTACCCATCACTGTGAACCTCTCCACAAACTCAACTGGCTAGAGCTTCCCAACTACCTCTCCTACACTCAGCTCACCTATGCACATAAACTCATATTCCAGCCATCCCTCTGTCCCTCTCTCTCTACTACCTTTAAAATGCATCAAACACAAAGACTTCTAAGATCTAACAATCAAAACCTCATAGAAGTTTATAGACCCCTACACCCTCCACGACAAAACCTCCTGTCCTTCTCACTAGCACGCCTATGGAACTCCCTTCCCCCCTCCATTCGTACAATTGCTAGCCTCCCATACTTTAAAAAATCACTACACTCCCATCTAACATCCTCATGGGAATGCTCCTGTTCACACCCCTCATAACTTACTCTCTACTCCCAACACTTTTTCCTCCTTCCTTTTTCTCAGTTCCCAGCTAGCAAATTCATGCTTGCTTCTAGCATACAACTCCTTATTTGTACCTAGTAATTTTTAGTAAAATAGAAAAAAAAAATACATATATACTACTTCTAACCAGAAATTCTAGAATGTTTTTCTCTATAATCCTCATGTAAACTATGTGTGGAACATAATCTTTGTATAATCTGTATGTGGAACATAATCTCTGTATAATCTTTATGTGGAGCTTTTCTCCCCAGGACTCCATTGAAAACTGGTTCTTTAGGCCCAATGGACTATCCTGGTTAAACAACTGCAAATAAATAAATAAATAAAACCATAAAACACTTCCACTCTTCCTACATGAGCTAATAAACCATTCTCTGGCATAGACATTTAGTCTTTGGCTGTAATCAGAACTGTAAGATTCAGCTATATCCGAGGTAAACACAATGTAGAGTAGTGAACCCAGGAGTGACACAGAACCCTTGTGATTTCTAGCATATCTCTCAGCTAAGTGCAAGAAATCTTGACAAAGCCAACAATAATTAGGTGACAAAGCCCCAAAATCAGAGACAGATTTTAAACATTGTTCTTATAGACATAGAAAGTTGCTACAATAACATGTTTTCCCTTAACATGCATTTTCTAAAGGATTTGAAGTCTGAAACTAATGTATTACATTATTTAGTGACCTCAATATTCAATGATTTGCCAGAAAAACACAAATTTTATTAGGGAAAAATCTGGTTGTTCTGAGAAAATCTGTACAAGTGAGAGGTATGTCAACTTGCCATTTTCTGAATTCCTACCACTGTCTCACCACAACCCTTTGTGTCCTACTAACAATGTAGCTCTCCATTTCCTCTGTCTTGGTCCTACCCTCAATCCCTCCATTTTTTCTATTAGTTGTCTGTGTGGGACAGGGTCAAATGCCTTGCTGACATCTTATTAGACTATGTCTATGAGAACTCCCCTGCCAAGTTCACATGTAATCCAGTCTTAAAACTGGATCAGGTTTGACTGAAAACATCTTGTGTATGAAATCATGGTGTTTGCATCCTGGAGATTGATGTCCTCTCGAAATGCTATCAAATTTCCCCTTAAGGATTTTCTTTTTGTCCTCAACCTAACAGGCCTTTAGTTCTCCAAATGTAATATGTCCCCCTGTACAAGAGCACTGCAATTTCTGCCTTCCAGAGGACTGGAAGGCAGCAATTGCAGTGCAGCCGTATAGAGGACTGGAAGGCAGCACTGCAATTGCTACCTTCCAGTCTTCTGGCAGTTTGACAAACACATTTGAGAGATTTCTGTGGACTCTGTGGGGCAGCCCACTGGTCCTTGTTCTTTATTCTTTCTAATGGCAGTCAATTCCATCTAAACCTCCTCTTTCTGTCTTTCTGTCTCTATCCTAGTGTCTGTCCACAGTTTTTCCCATTCTGCCTTGCCTCCCTCCTAGCATGGCAGGCCTTCATTTGTGAAGACTGAAGCAAAGTATTCTTTCAGTACATCTGCTTTTCCCCAATCTCCTATGGCCCTGCTTCCATCACTGCTCAGCCTGACTACTTCTATCTCCACCCATCCTTAATTCTGTTATATACCTAAAATACCCTTGTTTCCCTTCTTGATACATTTTCCATTTCCACTTTAGACTTTGTTATTGTTGCCATCTTTGCTGGCCTCTTTGTATTGTTCCTCTCTCTTCTTCCCACCCCTCATTTGCACTTCTTGTATGCCCTCTCTTTTTCTGTAATTGCTAGCTTCACGTTCCTATGTAGCCACACTGGCCTTCTCCCCTTTTTGCCTCTTCCCCACACCCTTGTCCACAGTCCTGATGACTTTATCAGTAACCTGTTGCTATGGCTTGTTTATGCTGTGATCTCTTCCTGGTCTCATATCATCCATGCCATCTTCCCAGCAGACACTTTTCTATTTTTCTAAACTCTCACACAATTATCTTTGTATTTTATTCTCTCTCTCCACCTACTATTCTAAACCACACTGTGGCAATATCATTGTTACTTAGCTAGGACATCCAAGACACGCTTTTCATTGGTTAGAACCACATCCAGAATTGTATCCTTTCTCGTACACGTCGAATGAACTCCTGATGGTCCAAGCCATCACTCAATTGCAACTCCATCTCTACTGTGGAGCTCATACTTTCCAAGCTTTCATTTGACAGACTAATCCTGCATGATGTAATATCTGATGAAAAGTCCAGGGTTTATAAGACTCTGTAAAAGGTGATGATGATACATGCTTTTTTGATTGAGAAAGAGACCCAGAGGTTTAGTAAGGTTAAGAGTGGAGCACAGGTATTTAGTGACTTCTGTATCTGTATCCATCCCCTTGACGTAAAGAGAAACTAAGCTCAGAATTAAATATGAGTTAATTATCATTCTGGAGCTATAAAAATCAGCACTGAAAAGATTGTTATATGACTTCGGCTAATAGAGAGATAGATATTATGAAAACAGGGTAGAATGCACTTAGTCATTTGAAGATCTAATTTTATGTGAAAGAATAATGGTTTGTTTTCAGACATTTGAGGTATGGACTTCTTTAACAGAGAAATTTGTCACAGTTTATGACACTCAAGGGGAAGTCCATTTACTTGAAATGTTCCAGGTTTCATCTTACTCAGTATTTCCATATAACAGAAGCAGATACATAATTGGAAGCTATTGGCACAAGCTGCATTTTCTACCCCCAAAATT
Organism: Protopterus annectens; assembly: GCF_019279795.1. Classification (NCBI taxonomy): domain Eukaryota; kingdom Metazoa; phylum Chordata; order Ceratodontiformes; family Protopteridae; genus Protopterus; species Protopterus annectens. Next base: position 677,982,728 of record NC_056725.1, read on the forward strand.
GCAAAAAGAAATGCATTAAACTGTTCTAACGTACCAAAAGCCTTGATACATGTCCTTAGTGCTCTTACCTTATATCAGCAGGCTGTAAAATCTGTGCATCTGGTTTAGCCCTGCTCCACTCGCCCTTGCGCTGCTCAGGCTTGTTCCACACCCCTCCCTGCCCTCAATTCCCACCCACCCCCACTACTGCTAGATTTATAGCCAATAAACCACGCTCCTCCCATCAAAACCAATCAGTTTCTTCTCCTAATCCTACTGTTAACCCCTCCCCTCCTACCTCTGTCTTTCTACTCCCTCTATATTCAGGTGAAGAAACATTAAAAAATAACGCCGACACACACTATGGGGTTATCTACTACCATGGACACACACTATGGGGTTATCTACCACCATGTCTTTACTCTCACGTCTATCCTTCATGTTAGTTACATATTACATCTCCACATATGAAAAACAGTACTACCTAGGACTTCATTATTCTAAAGGTCAAACCTCCACCCCAACTACTTCCAAAATGAATAGTCACACAATAAACTGCCCTCTCTCCATCTCCGTTACCACTAGAAACCTTCAACCATTAACTCTAGATACATTAATCCAAAACTTAATTACTACCAAAAGATCCTACGTAAATATTTGAAACTTATTGTCACCTTACATTATAACCTCACAATGGACGGAGACATTCACCCAAAACCAGGCCCAATTACCTCTGGTCATGCATCCTCTTACTCTAACAATCCTAACCATTCACTAACAATAGATAGACCCCCTAACTCCCTTTTGATCTCCCATCTAAATATTAGAAGCATTAATAATAAAGTTCATAACTTACATACCTTATTGGAATACCACTCCCCTGATACACTGTGTCTTACCGAAACTTGGCTTAAGCCAGCAATCCCAGATAATGAAGTTTTACCATCTGGCTATAGCATACTCAGACATGACCGTGCTACTAGGAAAGGAGGTGGGGTAGCTGTACTCTTTAAAACCATACTTAATGTTACCCTCGACCCCATTCAACCACCCCAGGTCAATAAATCAGAAATTCTCTCTACCAGACTTCAGATTAATAAAAACTAATGCATAAACATTGTCTGTTTGTATATCCCCCCAGGGAACAATACCAATTCCCTAAAAGACATCCTTCACTGGTCAGCCAATAACTATCCTCAAAAAACCATAGTTCTAGGAGATTTTAATATAGATTGGAACGCCTGCTCCTCTGAATCCCCTACTACCCATGTAAACCTACATGGCTTTACACAGGTCATATCTACTATGACCAGGATAAGCAAACCTCAGAATAAAGAGAGTATATTAGACTGGATATTGATCAATAGTCATCCCCAAATGTATACACTAGAGACTCTCCCTGATGACCTTCGTGATCACTGCCTTATCTTCATTGTTAGACACAAAGCAAATTATCCCCACCAGCCCTCCTATAGAATTGTTAGAAACAATAAGAGCTTCAATCCAACTAACTTTCAAAACGAGCTTAAATCATGTAACTGGTCTGCCCTAAAACAACTACCCCTGGATGATGCTGTTGCCTTCTTTAACAATACATTCCTCACCATCTTTAATTCTCATGCTCCTGCTCGACACATTCAGAATAAAACAAAATGCGTACTTTGGCTCTCAAAAGACAGAAAATCAAAAATCCTACTCAGAAATAAGGCATGGGCCATATGGTGTACCACTAAAACCCCACAAGACCAATTAAAGTACAGGCAATTAAGAAATGAAACAAAAAGATCCATTTTGTTAGATAAAAAAACTTTTACTGCCTACACCAGCAGAAATGTCAAAATAATCCTCAAAAATTCTGGGCAGGGATAAACAAACTACTGCGCCCAGGACAAACCCCCACACCAACTTCCTCTGCCTGCACTGACAAACTACCAGAGGATGTCGCTAACACCTTCAACAGTTTCTTTACTGGAACTGTCCATTCCCTAGCCGATCAACTACCCCAACATTCCCCTAATTCACTTGATGCCAATCCCACTACCCAGCATTCCTTCAGCTTCCAACCAGTCACCACATCTTTTATTTGTACACTAATCAAAAAATTAAAACCCACGACACTAGCTGCAGATCTTCTCCCTGCTGATTATCTGCAGAAAGCAGCAGATGTTATTGCATATCCCATCTCCATCCTAATCAACCGCACCATATCAGAAGCCACAGTCCCATCCATTTGGAAAATATCTTATGTTATATCCCTTCATAAAGGTGGTAGTTCTACTGAACTATAACTTCAGACCGATAGCCATCCTGCCACCAATAGCTAAAATTATGGAAAAGTGTATCCATAAACAGTTACTTCACTATCTAATCCAAAGCAAGATACTGGCCAGCTTGCAGCATGGCTTTAGGCCACACCAAAGCACCACCTCAGCCCTTCTCTCCTTCTCCAATGCTATTAATCAAAACAGAAACAGTAATAAATTATCCTCAGCCCTTTTCTTAGACCTATCAAAAGCTTTTGACATGGTTAACCACCAACTTCTTATCCATACCCTGAAAACAATTACCTTAGACACCCATGCTCTCCACTGGTTCCAATCATATTTGAATGACAGACAGCAAGCTGTTCTTTGGCAGAATAAACTATCCAACCTCCTACCCAACACCTTGGGTGTCCCCCAAGGGTGCATTCTAGACCCCCCTCTGTTCTCCATATTCATCAACGATCTGCACTCTGTAATCCCTAAAGCAATTTGCATTCAGTATGCAGATGACTCTACCTTGATCTGCTCTGCCTCCTCCCAGACAGAACTTCAAGCATTAACTCAGGATATCTTTAACAGAACTGAAACTTGGCTTTCTAATTGTCGACTGATTCTAAACCCCAACAAAACTACTACTTTTTCCCCCCAGCCAAAAGTCCAAAGAATTATCCTTCTCCATTATTTCTAACAATAAGACAGTAATCTTCCCACATGTCTGTACAAAGCTCCTAGGTGTTAACCATATATAACAATCTTAAATTTGATATGCACATAAGTAAAACTATTAAAACCATTAATAAAAAACTTGGTTCCCTATATATTTATTTATTTTTTATTTTACATTTGTTAACCGGGCTAGTCTAGCTGGATATATGTCCATTTTCAGTAGAGGCCCGGGGAGAAAAGCTCCACACATAAATCAATAGAAAGATACAATTAATAAACATTTAAGTACAAAAGAATATACATTTAGTAATAAGAACAACAAATACCTAAGGCACACACAAAAAATATATTAGGTCAGTAGAAGCATCGCAACTAAAATGCTAAAGATTAACAATTAGTTTCAATAATCCGTCGGAGAGAAAGAAGTATAACAAGAGATTAGAAGGGATTAAAGTAGTAATACAAGAGAGGAGAAGAGTGAGAAACAATAGTCTAGTAAGGAGAAGAAGTAAGAAGATGGAAAAGAGGGCAGGGGAGAGAAAAAGAGGAGTGAGTCAGAGCATAAGAGGAGAGCAACAGGGTAAGAAAAAAAAAAAGTAAGTATATGTGTAGCTAATAAGCACAGTAAATAGTTAAAGTAGAGTGGGGGGGGGGTGAAGAAGGTTAGTCAGAACAAAGCCAGTGATTTTGGAAGTACAGTTTGATTTTTTGTTTGAAGAGTGGTAAGGAGGAGATTAGAGTGATATCTGTGGGTAGCAGATTCCATGTCCTACCTACAGTATTAGTGAACAGAGAGTCACCAGCTAAGTTATGGGATTTTACAGATTTGGTCATGAGTTTAGAAGAAGATCGAAGGGAGGTAAGATTGTTATAAGGGATTAAAAGTTGAGAAAGTATAGGGTGTTATCAGGTTGGTAAAGTATCTTGTGGGCAATAGTAAGTTGTGAGATCATAAGACAGTTTTGTAGCTCTAGCCAGCCTAGGAGTTTTAGGTTATGACAGTGATATGTGCTGAAAGGATTACCGGCAATGCTATTGTAACAAGTTGCTAGTTTATTTAGGTTAGCCTTCTTCTGGTAGAAGGTGTAAGAAATGGTTTAAATAACGATCCTATTTTTTTGTTAACTGTTTTGATGATGTTATTGATGTGTTGATCAAAAGTGAGATTGTTATCAATGGTTATTCCTAGCAGTTTAGTTGTCGAGTCAGGAGAGATGACAGTGGTGTCATTTGACAAGATGTTGAAATTTAATGGGGAGGCTCGAGTGGTAGGAGTGAAAAGAAGTTTAGTTTTTTTAGCATTGAGGAGGAGGTACCGTCTAGTAAACCAAGTTTCTACAGTGTTGAAGGTAGTTTGAGTTAGAGAGAGTAGCTCTGAAGAGGTAGATGCTGAACAAATAATAGTGGAGTCGTCAGCATATTGGATGCAGGTAGCTTGAGGGATTACAGTGTTAAGAAGAAACAGGCAATAGTGAAGAGATATGATTGTCCCAAAGAACGGCTTGATGTCTGTTGCTTAGATAAGAAGTAAGCAGCTGCCAGAACTGCCATTGCCCGCTCTCATCTACTCTCCACCCTTTTCTATGCCTCCCCTCTACTTATCACCCTAAACAAAACTGATCTTAAATTCTCCAGCTGCTACAATCACATTACCGGATTTACTACTGGCTTACCCCGTAGAACTCACCATTGTATAAACCTAAATAATCTAGGCTGGCTAAAACTACCCAGGTTAATTTAGTACAACCAACTTATAGTAACCCATAAAGTACTTTACCATCCTGATAATACACCTGCAACCCCAGACCTCTCTGCTCATCCAATAGACTTGTAGTGCAAACTGTGAAAGCCAACAATTCGGCTGGAGATTCTCTGTTTTCCAACTCTGTGAGTAAAACTTGGAACTCCCTACCTGCTAAAATTACTCTAGAGGCATCCATACCTCTTTTCAAGGAAAGTCTTAAGCAGTATTTCAGGTCTCACTGGCTTTATCCTTGTTCCAGGCCTGACTAATAATTTAATTATATTTGTGTTCTATTTATTTCACTACCTGTAATATATTGTATTGTAAGTTACCAGTTAATCTCTCAAGTTGGGTGATTGTTTAATATACTTGTTTATTATAGAGTCTGTTAATGTTCTTAAGCTGTACTACGTATGTTTTCTTTTGTATCTACCTCTGGAGCTTTTCTCCCCGGTTCTCTGCTGAAAATGGACATGTATCCAGTCGGACCAACCCAGTCAACAAATGTAAAATAAATAAATACAAATTTGAGATGAGACTAATTAGTCACATAATTGATGTTTTGATGACGGAAGGATGACAGTGGTGATACAAGCGGTATCTATATTATACTATCACTGTGCTAACCTAAGTTAACATTTTCAAACATATTACCCATGCTCACAAACTCATCTTCGGCCCCTCTCTCTGCCCCTTCCTTGACTCCACATTTACAATGCACCTACCCAGTAGACTCCTAAGAACCAATACCCATAATCTGATTGAATTGCACAAGCATGCCCGCCCAGCAGGTAAACATCTACTGTCCTTCTCCTTAGTATGCCTCTGGAACTCCCTGCCACTTCTTATCCATACCACTGGCAGCCTCTCTACTTTTAAAACCTTGCTTCACTCACACCTAATATCCCTCTGGGAATGCTCCTGCTCCCATACTACATAAACTCCCTCAGTAACTCACCTTATTTCTCACCATCTCTCCTTTCCCACTCCACTCTAAACTAACTCCCCACCTCCTTCTTTACTCTCTTCTTCTCTAAAATGTTCCCTCTCTGCTCATCTCTCCCTTAGCTCATGTAACCTATGTATCCCTTGCCCCTACTGTTATATTTCCTCAGTAGGAACAAATATATTTTTTCTCTCTCCCTTTCCTCTGCATTTAAAATGCACCTACCTGACAGAGTGCTAAGGTCTAACAACCAAAATCTTCTAGAAGTATACAAACCAGCTCGTCCCTCAGGCAAACACCTCCTATCCTTTAGTCTAGCACGACTCTGGAACTCCCTACCACCATCCATTTGTACTACACCTAGCTACTCTATCTTCAAAAAAACTCTTCACTCACATCTAGTATCCCAATGGGAATGCTCATGCTGCCACCCTACATAACTCACCATGCAGATTTTCATCTTCTCTTCTTTTCAATAGCATTCTTCCTTTTCATATATTCTTGTTAAATAATCGCTAAATGTATATAATTCTTGCCTATACGTCTCACTGCAAGTTTACTAACATGTATTAACGTTCCTGTATATATCTTGTAATTATTCCTTTAAAATTCTGTATTACCTGTTCATGTATCTCTAACCTAGACTGTTTGTAATATTTGTCCTTGTCTAATCCAGTTGTATATTTTCAATCTATGACATATAGTAATGTTAATAGTCTTTGGTCTGCTCTATTTTATAACACATGGAAGCTTATAATCTACATCATATTGTAACCTTGATTGTTTATGGAGCTTTTCTCCCCAGCACTCCATTGAAAACGGGTTCACTTTGGCCCAATGGACTATCCTGGTAAACCAACTGCAAATAAAATAAATAATAAAATAAAATATTTGTAAAGATCTACTTATGGTTTTTAATTTCTGTTTTTTACAATTGTAGGAACTAACATATTTATAAATATTTACTTATGGTTTTTATAATACATCCGTGGTGGTACAGTGGTAGTGTTGTTGCCTCACATCAAGAGGTTCTCCCGTTCGACTCTCGGCTGGAGTGCGGGGAGTGCCTTCTCTGTGGAGTCTACATGTCCTCCCCGTGGTTGGGTGGGCATTCGAAAGACATGCGTAAAAGGGTGTGCTTTCGTTGAAGATTGAACGTCGAGCTGGCACCTCAGCGTTCGTCAAAATTTACTGCCAATCATTAGCGGACCGAAGTTCCGCTCTGGCTCCCCTAACCGGGAAAAGCCGAAAAACAACAACTTTTGGTTTTTATAATATCTGTTTTTGCATTTTTACTAAATTGTACCTTCAAATACAATGTTTTTACCTGTACTTCTGTTTCATTATATTACTAATAACTTGTTTAAAAGCTCTTTATGGAGCTTTTCTCTCCAGGACTCCATTGAAAATGTGCTCTTCTTGGCCCAATGGACCATCCTGGCAAACAAACTTCAAATAAAATAAATAAATAAATCAAAGGTTAATGTTACTCTCATTCCAATCAACACTGTCTATATATGCCCCAAAATGCCCTTTACCCAATGTACGAAAATCACCCCACATATGCAGCTCTAAAATAGACTGGGCTGAGACAGTGAGACACTATGCAGACTGTAATTGTCTTTCACCATAGCAGGGTAAAAAGTTCATTTTCACTTGTGGCTGAGAAAGCACAAGCTACACCAGATGTCTAACTTCCGGGCTAAAAGCATTTGCAGTGTTTTATCAGGTAGTCATCGGAGAATCTGTGGTCTGGCAATCTGTGCAAAGGATTAAGGAGCTGTTAATGAGATATTTCCTACAGTCCAGTGGTTCGTGGTTTCAGTCCCTCAGCTCCCATTACCTGTTTAACTCTGATCAAATCACTTAATAAGACAGTACTCTCAGCTGAGTCTGAAAAAGTCCATGGAGATCTGTGCACTATCCTGATTAACAAGTGAAAATAAATAAAATTTTCTTATAATGTTTTAAACGTCCCCTGATTATTTCTGTAAACTAGCAAAGTGCTCACCGTTCTGCGTCTGGTATGTGTGAAAACTTTACCCTGACCTTTTATGAAGTATATACCATGCAGATCTGAGAAACTCACTGCTCTCATGTTGCCTCTCCCCAGAAATGCACTGGTCTGGCCCAGAATACAGCAGGACAGTGTACAATCACTTCTAGTGATGAATGGACAGATTAGTCCTAAAGAATCAGACGTAAGAAATGTAAGGGTCTTCACCACAGAGAAGCACTGTGGTTAGGGCAAGGATACAAGCATGAAATACACGACTGAGGCAAAGCTTTTTACTAATACATTTTAGCCTGGAGTCAGGGATTTCCACATAGTGTTTTTTTAATGTTTAAAACAGTTATGGACAAAGTACCTCTCAGACTCACATAGTAAAAAAAATTACAAAATGAAAGTAGCACATCTAGTCTTGACTACATTAATGTGCTAAGTAATTCCAGCATTCCAGTTTCTGATTATACTGGCTTGTGAAGTTATGTAATGGTCAGTGCAAACACCTTTTCAGAATAAAACACTTGCAGGGTGTGTCATCCATTTCATAAAGGCTTAACCGTTTTGATTTTGAAGAGTATATTCCACTTGAGACTACAGCTTCCTGTTATAGCTGGCTAAATAAAGCATCAACACTTTTCAGCCCTGAGATATCGTGCTGTCAAAATGTGCAATGCACTAACATCATGTAAATGACAATAACCCTTGTACCGAAGTAGTTCTAAACTAAATGTAAAAGGGGTAAAGAGTCTAAGGGTGACAAAAAGGGGGCTAAGAAAGCATTATCAGTTCCTCTATCTGAACTTGAAGAGAAGTTATTGAAGGAGGTAGTCTCGGGATACTTCTAAGTTCTGAAATGGTAAGAATGGAAGGATTTATAGCATTATATTGAATACACACTTGACTAGAACTCACATCAAACCCAAAACATTAAATCCCAGTCTGTCTAAAGTAGAACAAAATGCAAGCAAAAAACAATGTTGCCACAAACTCTCTTCACCTATAAATAACCTAAGCAGCATATCGCACAAGACTGGGAAACAAAACACCTTCACCTTACTATGACAATCTGTGGGACTGTAAACACAAATAAAAAAAAGCATTCAAACCCATTTTCTGTACCGAGATTGAGGTGCATTACTGTCTGCAGTTCAGAACAGGCTACACAATAGTAATAACTGGAAGAAACAACCTAACACACTATACTGCTATATCTGGAACTACACTGTTGTCTACCTGCACACATTGAAATGTGACAAACTCAAACACATTGCATTTTGGAAGGACAGAAGCCATTCTGCATCCTCCCAAATGGGAAAGATGCATCGCCATTCCCTCCCAACTTTCAATACACTAACTCTGGGATCATAAAACAATGGAAAAAAGACCACACACGGAAGCTCACTGTGCCATGATTTCCTTGCATTTGAACACAACTTTAGACAAAAAAAGTGATTTGATGAAAACAGATACTGGACCGCTGCTTTGATGAAATAAGCAAATGACAAACTGAATGTCTCGCCTATGACAGTAGGGCCAGAGGAAAATGAAGTAGCCAGAGCAAACATTATGAGTGTGTATATCACTTTCATCCCAGGCCTGTGCCTACAAAATATCTGTTGTGATCAAACTCTTAAAAGAAAAGTAATGCTAAAGACTGAATCTGAGACGGGCAGACAACATAAGGAACCCAAAAAACTGTTCACTAAGCTGGAACCCAAAAAACTGTTCACTATACTGGAAGACATGGAAAGTCATTCTAGATGGAATAACCTTTTTTATGTGGCCTACCAGAAGATGAGGAAATACCTAGCATCATACAGTTCCTGCAATACTTTTTAAAAGTTGTGGGCCCATCTAATCATGAGTACATTACTGCGTATTTTAGTGAGTATATCAGTGAGTACATTACCGAGTATATTAGTGAGTAGATTATGGAGTACATCACCGAGTATATTAGTGAGTACATTACGGAGTACTTTACCGAGTACTCACATTACTCACTACATTACTGACTGAGCATACTGGACTTTGCAAAGGGCAAGGTCTCAAGAGCAATGATTATATATATTTTTTTCAATCGTCTAGAAAAAAAGAGGTCTTTCAAGTGGCCAGAGCTTCTCAGAGATTATTACAACAAAATAATTTCCTGCAGATTACCGTTTTTCCTGAGGACATTTGTAAAAGGCGCGCAACGTGTAAGGATGTGGTACCACTTTTACAATAGCCATAAGATTCGTAGAGTTAATAATCCATCAGAGTTGCACATTTTGCACACTGATTTATGGATTCTACCACCAAAGACACAAGACACGTAAAATCTGATTGTTGAAAACGTGACTTTTCATTTTCTTATGTGATAGGTTAATTTGTGACTCTAAATTTTCCCTAAGTAAACATGCGAGTCAAATGGTAGAAATATTTTTATTTAACATTTGTTTACCGGGAAAGTCCGACTTGAAACGAAGCCAATTTTCAGCGGATGCTCGGGGAGAAACCCTCCATATGCACGTCTCTATAACGCGGGAGAAAACCGGAGCACACCCGCACGAACGCAGGGGGAGATGGAAACTCCGCACAGAAGGTACTCCAGCTGAGAATCTAACTGGCGAATCTCTTGCTGTGAGGTGACGACGATAGCGCCGCATCACTGCGCCGTCCGAGCGACTCTAGCAATTTACAGTCTTTTTACTTGTCAAGTAAACTTTGTGGATACCGGTGACTGCTCACAAGGTTCATTCAGGAGTCCACTGGGACTGGTGGGTGAGGATGGAGTTTACCTTGTTTGAAACTACTGTAGTATAACTAGGTGAATGTCATACGGTGATGTACATTAGTGAAACGTGTGGCCTTGTTGTACACATATTGGATTAAGCCTGAACTTTCCTCCAAGGCAGAGGTGTAGCAAGGGAATTTGGTTCGCTGGGTGACAACCCCCTTTTGCAACCCCTGATCCTACGTTCTAGCCCCATAACACCTCCATTCCTAGGTTCAATGCCGGCTCCATCCTTTATTGAAATGCAAACGTAATGATTTGTCATCTACTGCTACATTGTAGATATTGAGCAGTGTTTTTAAAAGTTTTGAGTTTTCTCGGATTGTTAGAAAAATAATTTGTGTTTTGCAGATGATTGCCTTTCTGGCACAATCTGTATCATTAGTGTTACAGACTCCAGTTTACAACGCAGATATCTGTTAAACATACTATATACAGATTAGAAAAATATTGCACCAAATTGTAACTAAAATATAACCCGACACTACAATATGTCCATTTCTGAACTGTTAGATGTTTTAAGGACTCCCATATGTATACAGAGTTATGTTAATATATTAAAAATAAATAAAATTAAGGACAAAGTGAGGTAACCCAACCCTCCCTTGTTTTAAGCCACCCACATATTTGCTTTTGAAAAGTCTCAAACCTAGTAAAATCCTTAACAAAACTACAATTTCATACTTAAGATGCTTTTTGAAAAACTGATCTCAGAAAACTTTATACAAACACTTGTTATCTGGAAGTATCCAGAACACATGTGAAAGCTCATGGAAGACTATTATGTTGCTAAACATGTTTTTTTTCATTGTTTTTGCATTGTAATAGCCCCTGTGTCTGCTACCCATCAAGCCTCTCTTCAGACAGACACTACCCTTTACAAGCGGAATATCATCTGATCAACCTGAGGTTGCTTTGTGCTGTCACTAGCCAGCACCCCATTGATGAGAGCTTGTTGGCCTAACGCTGTCCTTGAGTAGTGGTGTCACTGCAAGGGCCACCTATGTCCCCTAGTCCATACATGAGTGCTCCCCCACATGTGTCAATAGAGCCTACCATCACTGGGTTAGGCAGCCATGCCTGCATCTTTCCCAGTTTCCGTCATCATAATGGGCATCCATTCTGCAGCCAAGGCTGTGTCAAAGAGAAGTGGTGCCAACCAGACAGGAATCACCATCTTATCTCCCAGATTGAGTGTGCCTGTCCTTGCACAGATCATGAATTGTTTGAGCCATTAGTCATACTTGAGTTACCTAGTCTGTAGTCCGGGTTTTAACTCTGTATGACAAAGTAGCTGTGGTGTGGGTTTTATCCCCCAATGACATAGTAGCAAGTAATATGTATATTTCAACTAATTATAGCAACAGATATTTAACAGTAAAAGTCTGGAATTTAAAAAGTTTAAGCAATGATTACTGTGTGAAGACCAACCATGGAGCAAACTCTGACAAAGAAATTACTTTAGCAGGAGGGCCAGTCCAAGTAATTATACCCATTAGCTACAGACTGCAAGTGAAAACTGCAATGTAACAAAGTGACATATTTTTTTACAGAAGCTATTCTCAGCCCATACAGTCTCAAAAAATGGATATGCAAACCTGCGCATGAAACGATAAACTAAGGAAAAGTCCTGCATCTGAAAAAGCAAGACTGCACTACATAAAGTAATTTTAACTCCTAAAGAAGCAATAATTTACAATGGAGTATTAAACAGATCACATTGTTACATTTTCCTTCATCCCATAAATTTGCTTTATCCAGATCATCACATTTCAGAATAGACAAGTACAAAGACTAAACAGAGTATGACGGCCTCTGTTATATTATACCAAACCTCAGGGAATTTGTAGTTTCAGAGTTTAAATTGGGTGTGTATTTTGTGCTATGTTTGCATGTGTGTATGTGTGTGTGTGTGTGTGTGTGTGTGTGTGGGGGGGGAGCTACAGTTAAACTGCCAACAAAGAAATAGCTGTAGACTTCCATATTCTTCCAACAAAGTGCTGTCTAACTTGTTTGGAGGATGAACCAAGAAAACAGAGAGAAACCTTTGTTTGGATGATGTACTGACAGTGTACCTTTGATAATAATGTCCAACCTCTGTCCCTTAAAAATCACAGCACAGGGTGAGAAACAGGATAACTTTTGTTATTTTCCTGTACTAGATCCTATATAGTAATTGACAGGAAATCTTTGTATAGGCATAATTTATTTAATACAGTATGTATAATAACTAGCACTGGCTTTATGAGGAACTCTAAATCTAGGAGAAGCATCCTAAATCACAGCAGTTGAGCGGTATGTTCTGCTACATACTGCATTTTTTTCTGTTTATCTGCAGCATTATATAAGACAATTCTTTAAATAAAATGTGTTAATTTAATCATCCGGTTAAGTAGCCACAAAAACTGCAAATCTGCTCAGTGCGTGGGACTGTGTGAGTGTGTGTTTAGATTGTGAGACAGAGAAAAGACAAAGAAAGGGGGGGGGCACTGTGTGTGTATGTGTGTGTGTGTGTGTGTGTGTGTGTGTGTGTATATCTCAGCTCTTTATGTTTCTGAAATCAAGTGTAAATGATAGTTAATTTTAAGGGCTGAAATAATGAACATGATTTAAAAATTAAAATTACCAGCTGAATGCCTCATTGAAAGTAAATTTGAAACAAAGTAAAATATTTCTTAGGAGATTAAAAGTGCAGCTGCAAAAACATAGAAATGCTAATCTTTGTGATAAGAATGTCTCCTAGCAAATCCAAAAGTAAAACAGACAATCCTTAACTGAAACACAAGAGAATCTGACATGTTTTTGAAATTTAGTGTTTGAAAGGACATTTCTGTTATATGCTGTCATATTCAGCTGTGTGATGGGCCTGGATCCAAGCAACATCTCAGGAGCATCCTTTCAGCATAACTGCTTTAAAGGAGTTCCCCAAATGCAATGAATGTTTATAGATTAGGGTTGACTTTTTGGTATCTGCAGTTTCTGGATAGCGTATAATGACATCCTGTTATTTTGGTAGATTAAGCTGTTGCTGAGGCATTTCAAATACAGTCTGCTACTCCCTTGCTCTGAGCTTCTGTCCACTGCTGGGGGATTGAGGTGAAACTAAGTGACCCTAGGGTAGTAGCTGCTTACTGATAACAGGAAGGAGCATAAATGCATAGCCAGCTGAGAGACTTTGTGATGCAGACAGGGCCTACAGCTTGGCCCATGAACTGTGGTTGGAATATGTGATGTGAGTGAGGACCTACGGCTTGGCCTATATACATGATGCGAGTGAGGCCCTACAGCTTGGCCCATGAACTGTTGTTGTAATATGCAGTGTGAGTGTGTCATTGCTGTAAGGCCTTTGTTTTGGTTTAGTATCACTGCTGTCTCCTCCTTTTACTCCATTGATTACTCTCCTCTGGTGAGAGGATTTATGTTCTAGGCTAGAATACTGTGGATGATGACTTTAACATTTACTTTGTTTCTCAGAAGAGTAAAAGGGTGATATTTCTGATATATTCTTTGGCCATTTTAAGGCCACCAGTGTTGATTGGTACAGTTCTGTTTTGCACAATGCATACTCTGTGTGTTGGTGTGGGGGGATGAGATTCTAGGGTAATATAATAACACTACTCATATGCATGAGGCAAATAGATTTTGTTGGCCCAGTTGCAACTACTGGATCCTGAGGCTGGTGTGCAAGTATGAGTCCGTTCCCACTGAGTTTTCAGTGTCAGAATGGTGTGGACCCAGACATGCCTCCCAACTGCTTGCTTGGGATTACTAATGCAGTGCATAGGTTGTAGTACTTTTTAGAAATCGGATGCTGTAACATTAAATATTTTTTTATTTTATTTTTTTTGTTCTTTACAGGTTTTACTGTAAAATATTACATCATTTTATGTGTGTGTGAGCACTCGTGCACATGTGTGTGTGTGTCAGAGAGAAACAGACTATGGGAGGAACTGGCTTAGGCAGGGAAAGTTTACTCTAGTGTCGAGAGTATGATCATATTACAGTGAGCTGGTCCAATGACAGACTAGCATTAGTAGTTTAATTCTTCTCACTCTAGCTGTGTAGAGTTACTCTTATTATGACTGATATATCACATGGAATGTTAATGGGTTGTAGGATAGAACATAGAAAGGGATCTTATAGTCATTTTCGTATGTGTGTGTTTTTTTCCAAGAAAAACATACTGTGGTAGCTATGACCTGTTGGGGAATTTCTCTCTGGGTACACTGTGGAGGGGTGCAGTACTCATTGCCACATCATGCCACTGAGTGCTGAATATGCAGGTCACTGATGCTGAGGGGAATCTTATTTTTATTAGATAGGCAGGGAGACTAAATGAGATTGTGTGTGTCATAGAAAGTATCTGTGATCCTACTAAGTGCAATAGCCCTTTTCCTTTTACCACCAAGGATGGCTTACAGCATTTAGTGTTCCCTTTTTTTTTTAGATTTCCTGAGGGAGACTGTAATTATGCATTAAACCTTTAAGGAGATGACTCCTCTCACCTCATTAGATTTGTTGGGTTTAAGTAGCAAGAACTGTTATAGTTGTGTACCTCATTTTTTTGTCTTTCGCTACTCTCCACTGATTATTTGCTCCTCTTCATTAGTCCCCCACCTGGCCGAAATGCTCCCCTTATGCTGTCAGGGGTGAAGGTCATGGCTGACTTAAGAGAGAGAGAGAGGGAACATTATACCGAGGATGGACACAATAAGTGAAACACCCCCTCATGCCAGTTCCATGCTTGCACTTGGGGCTTCAGATATGAGAGGTAAATGTCCCCATCTCCATGGAAATGTGCTTATATTGGGGCCCCACCCTTAGGGAGCATGTGGTGAGACGATATGAGACCATGCTCCACCTCCATGGTAACACAATACCTCCACTGCAGCCCAACTCTCTTCCTAACCTCATGTACACTCTGCTGTGTTTTCCAGTATACACCTGCAGCACAACAGCTACACCCATCACCAGCACATTACTCTTATCCCTTCCCACAGAAAAAGAGGTGAAAAGACACAGTCCCTTCTTTCACCTCCCTCCCCTCATTGGTCCACCAGTCCTGGGGCCACTAATCAAAATCCAGTCACCTGATCATAGGCAGGGCTCCCTCCGTCTTTGTTATGGAGCTGGTAAGTGCCACTTTAATTTAGTAGACTCCTGGCTTAGCTTACATTCAGGTATTGATTTATGCAGTTACCAGATTTTTGTGAGTAACTAGCCAAGTTATACTTTATTCTTATTTCTGCCCAATATGTTCATTTGTCACTCAAGTGGAGATTCTGTCATTGTATCTTTCTAACCATTCAGTAATCTCTTTTTCAGATTTAGAGTCAGGCTTTCTGCATAGGGGTTCAAACGGGATTGTGGATGCACTGTTGCATGATGGCTCTAGGTTGTGTAGACATGCAGTAGTGGCCGAGTGGTAGGTTTAATTTGTTAGGAAAAAGCCACACCATGTAGACTTGGAATGGGTTTCCTTTAATGATCAGACATTGGTGGTGTAAATGAGTAGCACCAAAGAGCCTAAATAAATATATACTACAGAGGTAGAAGAACCCAGCATTCCAGCAGCAGTAATCAGCATCATCGATGAGTGTGGAAACCTGGTAGATTGTACTGCATGGTGAAATACATTGCCATACATGGATCCCATTTAGAAAATTCAATCTGGAAATACTATGTGGCCACGTGGGGAGGGAGGCATCCAAGTAAGCTTCTTGCATGAAATTTGGCCCCTCTGCAGGCTGCTTTGGCTACAACCAGTCATAGAGATCCTTTAACCAGTACCTTGCTGTACCACCCACTCTAATTGTCCTATGACATGCCCATTACTTTTCCCATTTGTATGCTGTTTTAGGGAATGAGGTCACGTACGACTTACTTTGAGGGGTATTTGCAATCTCTTAAACATCCACAGTTGCTGGCACTGACAGTAGCGGTTTTAGACTGCTATGTTGCCTCTGAAGTGGTAATAGCGTCTAAAGCTCTTGTGCCAGAGAAAGTTCCTGGTCCAGATGGACTGTTCATCCTCACAAGTTAGGAAAAGTCATTGAATCACCGAATGAAGTGGCCATCCTGCAGGAAGGTTTATCTCAAATAAATTACTGGTGTTTAAGTCATGGTCTAAAACTAAATGCCAAAAAATGCATTATTGTTATTGTATCCTTTGGGAAGTCATCTACCTCAGGGAAGTACCACAGTGACAATACATCCTACGCATTAACCCAGTTGTTCGAGATTTGGGAACG
Organism: Protopterus annectens; assembly: GCF_019279795.1. Classification (NCBI taxonomy): domain Eukaryota; kingdom Metazoa; phylum Chordata; order Ceratodontiformes; family Protopteridae; genus Protopterus; species Protopterus annectens. The sequence continues at coordinate 677,999,359 of NC_056725.1, forward strand.
TATGTGAACAGTGACTTAACTTTTGACCAACATGTGTTTACTGTTGTATGAACGTTCTATATTGCACAGCTTATAAACAAAGGGATTGTGCTCTTATCTAGGGATGTCATTGTCCCCCTTTACTCAGTCCCCATTAGGGCAATCATTGAGTTATTGAATATAATGCTCCCTTTGGTCTGTATTTGTCCAAAAACATGCAACAACTGGAACACCCACAGAGATACCTTCCTAAAAGGATACAAAGTCTAAACAACATCTTACATAGACCCAAAGCCCTAACTGTACTTGGTATCCTACAGACTGCTAAAAGGTGACCTGTGCATGGCATACAAGGCATCCTTTGACCCATTACAGATGTGCAAGTCAAATGGCATAAAAAATATTTAGCCCAGGTATCTGGACCTCTTCTGCAAAATCAACAGAATGGTTTGAAGGGACAGGTGTATTTTGCAGAGGATACCGTTGCTGTAGATCAGACTCCCAATTCAAATAAAAGAAAGTTCATCCCTCTCAATATTCAAGTGCAACTTAGATCTATAGACAGGAAACAGAAAATTTACCCCAGTACTAAATTATTTATTTATTTTATTTTGCATTTGTTTACAGGGTAAGTCTGACGGGACACCAGTCCATTTTCAGCGGAGGCCCTGGAAGAAAAACTCCAGTTAAAAAAAATCAACATATAATGCAAAAGTACTTGAAATAAGATGCAAAAGTATATAAAAACAGACATTATGAAAATCAATACAGTTTGTCTGTGGGTAGCAAGTTAAAGCATGGTACTAGTTGTACAGTACATAGTAATTAAGATGAGTATTTTGAACATAGTTCAGCATTGTATGTAGCCAGAAGATAAACTAAAAACTTTGTATACAGTACTATAGTTAGCATAGTGCTAATGCTTTGGTAGGTAGATGGCTAGGAAATCTGGTTTAATGGATCGGTATATGAAAAAAGTGGTTTAGTAGTAACAATAGTGAAAGGAATAGTTGGCATATGTGTTAAGGTGGAAAACATGCTGTTATTTGATAGTTTATCCCGGGGAGTTACAGGAGCATAACCAGGTATTTGTAAAGTGTGCCTTGAGGAGCGTTTTGAATTGTGAGGTGAAGGTATTGGTCAGGTGGTTAGGTAGGATATTCCATGCTTTTGATATGGTGCAGCTAAAGAGAGATTTCCCAGCTTCATTATTTTGTTTGATGACATCTAAGTGGTTCTGGGCACTCAGTCGCAAGGTTCTTGTTGCAGTATAAGGTATAACTAGGTTCTGGAGTTTTTGTTGTGTAGAAGTATAACTTGTGTACCAATGTTAGTTGGTTGAGTTTCAGTAGATGGGGTAGCACTAGCCAATTTAGTTGTTTGAGTGCTACACTATAATGGGTCCTATAAGGAGTTTCAGTAGCAAATCTAGCAATCTTGTTGTAACAAGATTCTAGCTTGTTTAGGTCAAACTTGCAGAAGTTAGTCAGTATTGGGGTAGCACAGAGGAGTGTGGACAACAAGTGTGTCCTGGTTATAGTAGATTTAGTTTGTCTGGTGAGAAATGGTTTATTTCGATAGAGCTGTCCAAGGAGAGAGGCAGCTCCTAAATGTTTTATCCCTTGTGTGGGTCACCTCAAATTATCTATCATATGATCCCAGTCTTATCACTGGGATAATATGTAATTATTGATCATGGTATGGGTAAGGCCAATCTATAATCAAATGTGATATGTTATTTTGAGCACAAAAAAGGGAAGCTGGCTAGACTTAAAATGGCCCACAAGGAAAACTAACCTATTACTTAACTGTGAACCTGTGAACCTATGCGCAAGTGCTGTTAAATAATCCATTTGAAAGCATCAGAAACAATCATATTTTATCCCCAGCCTTTTTTATTCTGAACAGGACCTACAGAGATACCATTTGTTATTTTTAAATTGGAACTAGAGCTGCTGCTACATCTTACTGGCCTGGCTGCTGACATTCACAGGGCCCATCCAATGGGTGAGCTTTAGCCAAGATGTTGTTTCTGCTCAGTGGAATCATGGTATCCCAATGTTTTGAGCACTGAGAGTGACTAGTGAATACAACAGTTATTCCGAGTACAAGCTGGATAGTAATAAGCTGGTGTTTTGCCCACTTACACCATGGAATTGCAAGACTGTAATTGCTGAGGAAGGCTTTAAGTGGGCCCATAAATTATTGAAGCAGTTATGGTTGCGGATCTGTTTTAATTAGCTCCAGGACATTACTGAGAAGAATCAGGTTAAATCAGGAATAAGGTATAAACTGATCTGAAGAACTGAGGGCAGCTGGTGTTAGTCTTTCTTGGCCAAGGTTAGTACTGTTAAAATGAATGAGCACTCATATCTATTGTATACCCTACCATAATCCTGATATGACTGCATCACAAGTAGTTTTCCCAAATAAATCAGACTTAATGCAAGTTATATAGGGGCAATGAAAGTCTTCTGAAATATAATACAGTATAGACAAGGGAAACCTTCTCAGATATAATACAGTATAGTACCATTGCTTTTTGACCGACGTGGTTTCACTAAGTTAAGGCTGATTGTTCTTCTTTAAGACTTATACACGGGGGTGACAAAAGCAGTGTTATTCCTTCTGTCACTTAGGACTGACATGGCTATGGTATTGAATCTGATAATATATGAGTAAGTGCATATCTTTTTAATCACAGACACCTTTAGCATTGCCCAATTACCCTTGTTGGTGGTAGAGATGTACTGACAGAATGTAGATTATTGGACCTTGCAAAAGGCATCCTTTGACCCCTATCTCAACTACAGCTGTTTTAACTGTTATCATTTAGGTACAGTGCTCTCTGTGGTTATCACCAAACCAATGACAAGAATCTGAATCATGCTCTTATTCCAGGAAATGGTGTCTTGGTTTCAGACAAGTCGACAGTGAGGAGAAGAATCATTAGTCAGGTTATACTGATATTCATAGAGGAAATGCCTGCAGACGGGAATGTGACATAATCCATATACAGTAACACAGTCAAACCACACAGAACCCATCAGGGCCTGCTGTCAAAGAGAACTGCAAAACTTTAAGCACAGAGTTACCCCTGTTGTAATACTGGAAGAGTGCCTGACCATAAATTGATATTATTTCTTATCAAGATAATCTCAAAACCAGAGAGAGGCCCTTAGCATAACAAGCATCCTTTGAACTAGGAAAGGGCAACTTTCAAACACCCATGTCTGACATCTTAGAAACATTAGTAGACAGACAGTTTCTGTTAGTAGCCTGGAGTTCACATTTAATATATGGTATTAATACCAGACAACAGTGATGTTGTTGATGCCCAGCTGAAATCCATCCTGGAAACTAAATGAGATCACATTCCTTTCAGACTTGGGCCTAAGCTGTTTTCCACATACTTTTTCCATCACACTAAGATATGAAGTTTTGACTTAGATGGATGAAAACCACCCTGCTTACGCACTGGGCCTGCTGCTGCACTTTTCCAGAATGGTGGGACATAACCAAACCACAGGGTGAAATGGTACACTTAGACATCAAAGCCATGCAATACATCCATCTGAGTGCTATCATAGGATCACAGGAAGTTACTAGGCTATTGGCTCTGAGGCCCTTACAAGCCCAGCCAACAATTTAGAGAATAGACCAAGAAGTCAGCAACCGCTGCACCTGTCCAGCAGGGACACAGGTGGAATCCCAGGGGTGTATTTTCTTTTCCCCATCCAGTTATTCAGGTTGCGCTTAAAAAGGGTTAATGAGGTACTCTTCTTGACGTGGAGAGGGAGTCTGTTCTACAGAAGGGGGAGTCTCTGGGGCACAAATCTGTCCCAAAAACAAGTCCTATTGATGTCACAGACCACGCTGAGGTCACGTGTGCCGAGTGGAGCTTGACTTGCGGATATGCAACATTCCCATCATGCTCATCAGATCCCTGGGGTTTGAGTTTGCTTAGTATGCCAGATAGAGGTCACCTCTGAGGAGTCTGTATGAGACTGAGTAGAGGGACAGGGCCTTTAGCCTATCTGTGTAGGGTAGATGTTTGAGGCCCTGGATTCTCCCGGTGAGGAACCTCTGTGGTCTCTCCAGCTGCTGCATGTGCTTTGTGAGGTACATGCTGAAATGGGTATTGTACTCAATAATGGGTCTTTATGAATCTTATAATAATTTCTTTCCAATAAAGAGGTTGGATTTTTATCTTCACATTGGATTCCTTTATAGTTGCTGGTTCTGTTTTGTTTTTTTGTGATTATTGGAGTATTTTGGTGCCGTGCAACGTTCCCCGTGCAGGAGGTTGTATTTGATTGTCTTATAAGAGAAGAACACAGGGATGTTATGACCACCTTGTCCCTGGATGTGGCACCCTTACTAATGAGCTGAGCTTTCTGTACAATGGAGGCAATATGGTGGTCAAAAGTCAGTTTGCTTTCAACCTGGGTTTCCCAGTCCCTCACGACTGATTGCGTGCTTAGGACCTTGTTATTAAGGTGATAATTTGTGGGGACATCACTCTCCCCAAAGGGGATGATTGACATTCAGTTTGAGGCCATGTTTCTGGCACCAGTCATTTGTTTGGATGAGACCCTCTTGGAGGATGTCCACATCACTAGGGAAATTGATGACCGCGCCCAGCTTTCAGTCATCTGCAGACTTGGTCAACCATAGCTCACTGGTTTTGGCCTGCACCTAAGAAAATTATATCCCAAACAACAGAGGCCCCCAAGACAGATCCCTGGGGTACACCCAGGGTTGCCAGATTTATGACTGACCAGGTAGGGACAAAGTGAGAAGTGAGGACCAAAAAAAAAAAAAAAGTCTTAAGGTCTTTAAACACGGAGCTACTTCTGTTTAATACGGAACATCAAGCAGTTCCGCATTAAACACAAGTAGCTCCGTGTTTACCAATTTTTCATTGGCCCGTATGCCGGCGTAAGAGCCAATCAAAAAACCGGAGCTGTGTTTAATGCGGAACTGCATGATGTTCCACATTAAACACAAGCAGCTCCGTGTTTAGTGATTCTTGATTGGCCTGTATGCTGGTATACGAGCCAGGAAAAAAACTCAAAAAGCAGTGCTGTGTTTAATGCGGAACTGTCTGATGTTTTGCATTAAACACAAGCAGCTCCGTGTTTAGCGATTTTTGATTGGCCCATATGCCGGTATACGGGCCAATCAAAAAAAAAAAAGAAGAGAGCTGTTTCACCGGGATTTAAACCGGCAGTGTGGGACTCTGGATTGGGCTGCTGATCCCAGAACAGTCGCTCAAATAGGGACGTCTGGCAACCCTGGGTACACCACCCGTTACGGGTCTACTGCTTGAGGTGGCTTCCCCTATTTTGACTAGGTGGGTTCTGTCAGTGAGCCAGTTTGCTACCCATCTGGTAACATATGGATTGATGCCTAGTTGAGATAGTTTATCTAGTATACCTGAGTGGGGAATAGTATCGAAGGCTTTAGCCAGGTCAAGGTAGGTGGTATCCTCTGTCTTCCCCTTGCCCATGGCATTGGTGTCTGTCTCAAAGACGTCAACCAAATTTAACAGGCATGACCTTCCCTTGACAAAACCAAACTGTTTGAGATCAGGTGTTTGGAGGTTGCCAATGTTCTTGTTAATGAGGTCCGTAATAATCCGCTCCATGGCCTTGCAGATCAAGCTAGTTAAACTGATGGATCTATAATTTCCTGGATTTGTGGACGCTCCACCTTTATGCAGATGGATGACAGTGGCTGTCCTCCACTTGGCTGGGACGAAGCTTATACTCAGGCTTTGGTTGAATAGGGTGCCGAATGGTGCTGCAAGTTCCTGCCTGAGTTCATGTAGGATGCAGCGTGGAGTGTTATCGTGTCCCATGGAGGCTGTATTTTTTGCCTTTGAGAGGGCAGTGATGACTTGCTCCCTAGAGATAAGGAGAAGGGGGCAGGTGGGGATGTCCTGATTTACTGATGGGGGAACAGAGGGGTGAAGTTTTCACTGAACCTGTCTGCCAGTAGATTGGCTGTATCTGCAGCATTTGTGTATGACCACCAGATCTGAGTGCTTCTTTTGAGATTGTGGACATATGTGAAAAAGACCTTATGGTTGTCTTTAGTAGATGTGGCCAACTTGGTCTCGAAGTTTACTTTGGCGGATTTCACTAGTTTTTTTATTTGCTTGTTCAGGCTAAGGAGTGATTGCTTCCAGTTAGGCACCTGTTCCTTCTTGTGCCTGGACAGCAATTCTTTTCCTTTTACTATAGAGTTTATTTATTGCAGATGCCCTCCAGACAGGTTTACTCTTCCTTGAGGAGGAGGATTTTGTCCTGTTGGGTATTGCTGATTCCATGCAGCTATATAAATGCCCATATACTACTTTGGTGTAGGTTTGGATATATGTGCCAGTTCCTGTTGGGGGGGGTGTGAAGCTGTTTATACATTCCCTCAGGCCTCAGGAGGTTGTAATCCGCTTTGGAGAAGTTTTTTTTTGTTTGACCCTAGCTAGGGTGGGGTCGGGGGAGATGGTGACTTCGAAAGTGACCGCTTTGTGGTCGGATCTTACCAGGGAGGATGACACTGTAGGAAAGCTGCAGTGGTTACTCATGTTGGTTAATACCAAGTCTAAGATATTCCACCTCTTGTGGAGGTGTCGATCACCTGGTCCAAGGCATTTGCATTGACGAAATCAAAGAATCTCTGGGCATTTGTGTTTTGACATGAGTAGTTCTTCCAATTTACTGTTTGATAGTTAAAATCGCCCAGGATCAGGGTAAAGGACTGAGTCTTGATAAATTCAAAGAGGTACAGATAGGTAGAGTGGGCATCTTGAGTCAAAGTTGGGGGCCTGTAGCTAGCTATGATTTGAACAGGGGTCTTGTCAATGGTTAGCTGCACCTGAAGTGTCTCCTGTGCGTCATACTGTTTGACCAGCCTGAAGGTCTGTATGTCTTTTATATATATTGCAACTTCACCTCCTTTTGCTGCCCACGGTTTGGGGTCTGAATGTATGATAAGATGAGTAACTTGGTATGGTTGGGGTACTCTCTGCAGCTTTGAACCAGGTTTCTGTGACTGCACAAATGTCAGCATCTTCCAGGGTTAAGAATGCTTGCAATGAGTGCAGTTTCATGTTTAGACTCCTATTGTTTAGAATGGTGTTCTCTGACTTCCTGGAATAACTCTATTTATTTTATTTTTTATTTTACATTTGTTGACTGGGCTAGTCCAACTGGATATATGTCCATTTTCAGTAGAGGCCCGGGGAGGAAAAGCTCCAATGGAGTATTACAAGTTTATACAGCAATAGGCAATACAAGATTAAAATTTAAACAAAGTTAGATAATATATGTAATGTATAACTATGATAGGAGCAAAACAAAAGAGAAATAATAAAATGCCATAAAACAAAGAAATATTTTTTTTTTACAATGGTCGTACAGTATATATGAGATAACATTTCTCTACATAGATATTATGTAAAGGAAAGTTATAAAGGGTATAGGGAGAAGAGAATGAAGGTATTAAGGTATAAGAAAAGAGAGAGGAAGAGGGAAAGTTAATCTGGGTTGGTACAGGGACAAAGCCATTGATTATTGAGATGCATTTTCAGTTGTCTTTTAAAAAGCGAAATTGTGGACAAAGATGTGATATCAGAGGGTAGCCTGTTCCACATTTTTCCAACGGAGTTGGCAAAGAGGCAGTCCCCTGAAGAGTTATTAGGTTTGGGAGTATAAATCAGTAGTTTGTTTGAGGAGCGTAGGTGTTTCATGTTATTGTAAGGTGTAATAAGGTTAGAGAGTATTGGTATTTTAGTTGGTTGGTATAGAAGTCTGTGAGCTATTAAGAGCTGTTGAAGTATTAATTTGTTGGGAAATTCAAGCCAACCTAGTTGTCTTAGGTTCAGGCAGTGGTGAGTTCTAAACTGGGATCCTGTTGCGAATCTAGCAATATTATAGAAAGATGTAGCAAGTTTCTTAAGGTTGCTTTTGGAGAGATTAGTATAAATGGGGGAAGCATATAGAAGAGTAGAGATAAGGTGAGATCTGGCTAAGGTGGTTCTTGTTTCATGTGTAAGGAAGGGTTTAATTCTGTAAAGGGATCCAATTTTTTTGTTAACTACTTTTATTGTGTTGTTGATGTGAGAGTCAAAGCTTAGATTATTGTCAACAATTATTCCTAGTAATTTTGTAGTTGAGTCAGGAGAAATGAGAGTGAAATCAGTGGATGTGAGAGTGAAATTAAGTGGGGTAGATTTACGGGTAGGTGAGAACAGTAACGGTTTGGTTTTCTTGGGGTTGAGGAGAAGGCAACGATCAGAGAACCTTTGTTCAACAGTAGAAAGGGCTTTTTGGGTAAGAGTCTGGAGTTCATTTTGAGAGGTGGCACTGCATATTATAGTAGAATCATCTGCATATTGTATGCAGGTGGTGTTAGGGATGGCTGATTGGAGGTCATTAATAAAGATCGAAAATAAAAGGGGGCCTAGGATAGAGCCTTAAGGTATACCTAAAGAGATAGGAAGAAGATTAGATAGTGATTTTTTCCAGTGCACTGCCTGCTGTCGGTTTTCAAGGTAAGATGTAAACCAAGTTAAAGAAGGGGTATCAAGAGAGAGAGATTTTAGTATGTGCTGGAGAAGTTTATTAACCATGTCAAAAGCTTTAGATAAGTCAATGAAGACTGAAGATGATAGATAATTATTGTTGCGGTTGTAGGTGATGGTATTGGTAAAGGAGAGTAAAGCAGTGGTAGTACTGTGGGAAGATCTGAATCTATGCTGGCAGTTAGCAAGTAGATTATTTTGGAGAAGGTGGTTAAGAAGTTGTTTGTGGATACATTTTTCCATGAATTTAGCTAGAGGTGATAGAAGTGCTATGGGGCGATAGTTTGAGAAGTCATTACAGTTCCCCCCTTTGTGTAGTGGGATAATGTGAGATATCTTCCAGATAGAAGGGAAAATTCCTTCATTAATAGATCTATTTATCAGAATAGAAATGGGGTACGCAATGGCTTTGGCTCCAGTTTGCAAGAATTCTGCAGGAAGTTTGTCTGCAGAGGGGGTGGTAGGTTTTAGTTTTTGGAGTAGTGATGAGACAAAGGTGGTAGATGCAGGTTGTAAGTGAAGAGAAGGAGGAGTATTTCCAGCAGGTAAGAGTAGTTTAGAGGTGTCGGGGGATAGGTGACTAGCTAGAGTTTGGATGGTATTAGTGAAGAAAAAATTAAAGTCATTGGCTATTTGTGTGGGATTGTCAGGGTTAGAATCCTGAGGGTTTGGTGTGATAGACTGGCTTGCGGATAAAAGATTATTAATACTGGCCCAGAATTTTTTAGGTTCATTTTTGGAGGTTCGTTGTAATTGGAGGTAATAGTTCTTTTTGTCTGTCAGGATGGCTTTTTTCGTACTGTTCCTAAGCTGTTTGAAGTATTGGTGGTCTGTTTGGTTTTTTGTGGTACGCCATTTTGTCCAAGATTTGTTTCTGAGAATGATTTTTTGCCTAGTATTGTTGGTCAGCCAGGGAGCTGTTTAGCTTTGGTTCTAATAGTACGATTTGGGGCATGGTGATCAAGGGCAGACAAGAAAGTGGAACTGAAGTAATTTACTGCTTCGTTCAGTGGGAGATATTTTAGTGGGGACCAGTTACATAGTCTTAACTCAGTTTGAAAATGTTCAGTGTTAAATTGCTTTTTGGAGCGTAGTGTTCTGTAAGTAGTAGGTAAAATTAGGTTGGTTTTATGTCTAATGATATATGTTAGTGAGTGGTCACTTAGGTCTTCTGGTAGGGTACCTGATTGGTAGTTCTGTTGGGGAGTATTAGTGAGGATCCAGTCTAAGGTGGGTTCATTATTGTTGGTTTTGTTAGTTCTAGTAGGACTATTAATGAGTTATATGAAGCCATAAAGGTTTATATGGGAGGTGGGATTTGTATTGTTACAGGTATACCAATCAATGTTAAAGTCACCGAGGACTAATATTTCTTGAGGGAGGTTGGTGGAGAGTGAATTTAGGATACATTCGAGAGTGTTAATGTTATTTCCTGGAGGGAGATATACACAAATGATATTTATGGCTTTACTAGTGTTGACTTGAAGTTTGGAGCTGATTACTTCGGCTTTGTTATCTATGGTAAAAGTCAGATTTAGATTACTAAGATGGAATTTTGTTTTGTAGAGAATTGCTACCCCTCTTCCCTTTTTGGTAGTGCGATCAAGTCTAATGATGTTATACTCGGGTGGAGTGATTTCATTGTCTTTAATGGTAGGCTTAAGCCACGTTTCAGTTCAACATAAAATATCAAATTGATGGACTACTAGAAGGGCATGAACTTGAGTGATTTTGTTGCAAATACTTTGTATGTTGAGATGGGCAATAGAGAGAGAGTTGGTAGGTATGGAGGATAATAGAGAAGTAGGTTTGTCTTGATTTCTGTGGACATTGGTATTGGTATGGTGTGGGCCAGGGTTAGGATGAATATCTCCATCCAATAGTGAGTGGAGGATTTTAAAATATTTTGGTTGGAGAAGTTTATAAATACAGTCAAATATGTTCCTAGTTTTTAGTTTGCTTGATTTGAAGTGTGCTAGTCTGTGGTATTTAGCTAGTAGGTAGTTAGGCTGAGAGGTGAGATTTAAGAAGGTGGGAGAGAAAGGTGATATAGCTGTAGAGGTATATTTAGAGGGAAAAGGAAGAGAAGAGTTAAGTGAGTATTCATAGGATGTTAAGAGGTATGTAGTTACAAGAGAAGATAAAAGTGATAAGCAGATAAGTAATTTAAGTTGTAAAGGGAAGAAAGCTGTACACATTATAATGATTAAGGTAGTGAGCAAAGGGATGAGAAGTAGATTGTATTCAGATGGGGAGAAGCAGTTTGATTACGTAAGTGGAGAGGAGCTAGATTAGTTACTCTAGAAGGGAATGAGTCACGATTTAATTGATGAAATATTTCAGTGAATATTACATTGCATCTTTTATTCTTGAAGGGAGGATGAGATTTAGTTACTGAACAGCTCAGCAACATTAACAACAGACAGGCAGACATTATTCCCTAGAGTGACTTGTGACAGACATTCCACACAGTTATAACCTCTCCAATAAGATAATGATGTTTACCCACATTCCACAATAAGGGCAGGCTTCTGAGATTATATGGTTTTGAAGTATTTTTATTTATTATTTTAATTTTTTTTACTTCTCTCTTTTTTGCACTGCTTTTAAAGTAAGAAAATAAGCACATATGTACTAAACAACAAGCTTTCATTTCTCAGTACTTTTCAGTATAGTAAGATCTAAGTTGTACATCTGCTTATAGTTTTTTTCTCACAACTTTGGGCATTATTTCTCCTGCAAAGAGTTGAGAATTGAGAGAATTAAAGGCATGCATATAGCAGACTATGTAAACCTCAGTCCAGTCTATGCTTTCAAGTAAAGAGACACACTTGAGAAATGAAATCACAAAATCATATGGCTGTTGGAGAGCCTTAGCACTACACAGGCCAAGTAACTCTGAAGTAACAGTGGTCACTGAGCTTTGCTTCTTGAATATCAGTAGTTGCCTCTATCTATACATCTGGTAAGAAGACACTCAATTAAGGGCAGGGTGATAGTATCCCAGGTGGACTGCTCAGAACTTCTTGAGTTTTTTCTTGAAGGAATTATTTTTCTCAGCTAAACGGTTATGAATGTCATCTGATGTGACAGAGATCTGATCATTAGATAAAACAATAAAAACTATAGCCAGTAAGTCAGTTATCGGGGTGTGTGTGTGTGTGTGTGTGTGTGTGTGTGTGTGTGGGATGTATAGACAAGCAAACAACTGTGCTCTTGTGTGTAGCTCCTACAACTATCTCAGCCATTGTCCTGTGAAAGGCGGTGTCACTTAATACACTTGTCTGCCCTGGCAAGCTGAGATCTTCTGTCAAAACGTACCATAATCGCACCATCAGTTTCATAACTACATCTACATTTCCTTGAACATTGATAGCTAACTGTCATTTCTTTAGTATTATATAGGTTTGGGTATGCAAGATCAAAGAAATCAGAGAAACCTGTTTTTTAAGGAAAATGAACATCAGTTGTTCCTCTTGGCCTCTTAGCACAAGAAATATGGACAAAACCAAAAGTAATGGTAACACAAACATTCAAAAAAGAGACATACTTCTAATATTGCTCTTACAAACTTAAAAAGTTGCTAGAATAACATAATTTGTTTTGCATACATTTTGGAAGGATTTGAAGTCTGAAACTTAAATCTCTGTCAAAGGATCATAGGAGGTTACTAGGCTATTGGCCCCAAGGCCCTTGTATGCCTAGCCAAGAGTTCAGTCCATGTTTAGACAAGTCAGCACCCAGAGCCCCTGTCCAGCAGGGACACAGATGGAATCCCAGGAATGTATTTTCTGTTTCCCATTCAGTTATCTAGGTTGCGCTTATAAAGGAATAATGAGGTACTCTGCTTGATGTGGAGAGGGAGTCTATTCCACAGATGGGGGAGTGTCTGGGACACAAATCTGTCCTGCCAACAAGTACTATTGATATCACACACCAGGTTGAGGTCGCGTGTACAGGTTGCTTGAGTGGTGCTTGACTTGTGGATATGCAGCAGTCCCATCAAGGCAGGGTCTGAAATTGATTTGTATGCCAGCCAGAGGTCACTTGTCATTATTTAATGACTTTAGTCTTCCATTATTTATCTGACAACCTCAACCAAATATGAGGTAAAAATCTGGACAGTCTGCAAAAATCTGGACAGTTGAGATGTATGAACTCAGCTCACAACTCAAGTTCTTCAGTTTTGCTTGTGAAACGTATACATTTAGCTGACCCATCTTAAACCCCAGGGATGATTAGGTTGCAGACATAGAGGCAGCTGCCCATTTTATGGTAAACTGCAGTGCAGTATAGGAAGACTGGACATACTATCTCAATCACTTGCTACTCATTTGACCTCAAGTCAATTTGTTGGTATTATAATGAGCACTATGGCATATCATTTTGCCAGGTTACCATATGATTGTCATATACTAACATTTGTGTAGCCTGCCTTTTATATTTAATGTATTGTCTGTTAACTATAAAAATGATGTCTCTTGGAGCTTTTCTCCCCAGGCCTCCGCTGAAAATGGACTTATATCCAGTCGGACTTTCCAGGTTAACAAATGTAAAATAAAATAAATAAAATAATAAATAATTCATCCTTGGAACATAGATAAAAGTAAATAACGAGAGTTGGGAGTGGTTCTTATTTATTTATGTATCTTATTGATTTATTTATTTAGTCTTCCATCCTAATAAATGTGGGTGACTGACTTACAAAAGTTACACAAGAACCTTTCTGTCTAGCCATAACGACAGGAACAGCCACCCAAAATGGACAAAGTAGGGAGGATGCAGGTACTCGGAATCACCAAAGACTAAGGAGATCTCCACTGATTCATGTTTAGCAAAGGGATTTCATGGAGAAAGCACAGAAAGTGGTCTGGCATGGTGGAAGGCTGAGAAAAGACAGCTGTTCTTCTTTTGGCTTTTCCTGGTTAGGGGCCGCCACAGCGGAACTCCGGTCTGCTAATGATTGGCAGTAGATTTTTATGGTGCCAAGGTGCCAGCTCGATGCCCAACCTTCAACAAAGGCACGCCCATTCTATGCATGTCTTTCAAATGCAACTGTATTAATAAACACGAGGATAAGAATACACCAGCATTTTCACTGTAACCCAGTGAAAGATAATTCATGCAGTTGTGAAGTTTGCTTGCTCTGGTTTTCCAAGTGACATTCACACTTCTAATCCACAACTGCCTCATGTACACAGACAACCCTCTCCTCCTCCCACATAACACAAATACTTGCGAGAGATGCAGCTATTTAGCCAAACTGGAGGCTGAGCTCTCTCAACTCAGGACTGGCAAGACCAGACAGGAGGAGAAGGCAACTACACACACCACAAAACCAGCCTCACATAATGCTACCACACCACTGAATCAAACACATAAACACACAAAGACATACTCGGAGGCTCTGAGTAAAAATTTACCTAAACAGCAGAGGCCTCCAAAGCAGACACCCAAACAACTGCTACCTCAAGACACCCCACAAGCAACACATAAACCACAAAAGCAGTGTGCAAAGCAGTCACAGCCCTTAAAGCCAAATACAACACCAAACATACTTGTCATAGGTGACTCCATAGTCAGACACACTGACATCCCACTCACCAGGCTGAATAAGGAGAGGGTCACAGTAAGCTGCCTATCGGGCTAGAATCCGCCACATAACACAAGCACTGGGTCACTCCACGGCAAGTACAAATATGACACAGTCATTGTCCATGCTGGTGTGAACGACCTGAGACTTACCTTCCTGGACTACATGAAAAGAGACATAGAGGAGCTCTCTGATTATGTAGCCCAGGCAGGTATGACCCTAACCCTGAGCAGTATCCTTCCTTCACCAAGAATGATGCCACAATATAGAGACAAGATGATCAGCTTTAACAATTGGCTTAATGTATGGTGTCATTCAAAGGGGATCCAGTGTCTGTCTGCCTGGGATGACATGCTTGACAAGCCACGCTGCTTCGCACTGGACGGCTTGCACCTGTCACCCCTGGGATTCCGGATATTGGCTAAGGCTCTTGCCACCCCTATAGTGCCTTTTTTAGGTAAGGCTGAAATTCTAAACCTACCACCCTAGAAAACAAAAATGGGAAGAAACTGAGGGTAATGCTGCTCAATGCCAGAAGTCTAAATCTCAAAATGCACGACTCGAGGCCCTTCTCAGTATGGAGAACATCGATGTCTGTGCTGTAACTGAAACCTGGTTCAAGGCTCCTGAGAGCACCCCGGCACTATTAGGTTTTACCTCATATCATGCATTCCGGCCCCAAAACCTGGACCACACCACAAAAGGAGGGGGTGTATCCATATTCATAAAGGATACCCACACCTCCAGGTTGGTGGCAACGCACGAAGCTTCGGAAACCATCCAGGTGCAACTAACCATAGGCAAAACTGCTCTACAAATTGTAGCATGCTACAGGCCACCCTCTCAAACTCAGGAACACCACACAGCCTTCCTGAAGACACTGGAGGGTATAAATGTATCTCCAAACACCATCATATTGGGTGACTTCAACTACCCGAATATAGACTGGGAACATTACTCAAGCCCTAACTTTCTAGCCCAACGGTTCCTGGAGTTCATAAATTCAAATGCCATGGAACAGCTAGTCACTGTTCCCACGAGAGGAGAAAATATACTAGATCTCATTATCACAAACATGGGGACAAAGTGCTCCACACCGGAAGTATATCCCTCATTGGTGAGATCTGATCATAAACTAATCTCACTGGAAATCCACATCCCGCCCCACCCCAAACAAAAGACCACAGTGAAGAACTTCTCTAAAGCAAACTTCACACTACTCAAGACTGGTGTGGTATCCTTCAAGGCCCCTGAGACAGTGGAAACCACAACCCAAGCTGCGGAAGCCCTTACAAATGCCTTCTATGAACACCTCCAGGACTGCATGGATCAGGCAATCCCAAATAAAACCAAGACTCTTTCCACAAAGGGCAAATGTCCAGTCTGGTGGACCCCAGCCATTAACAAACTTTACAATAAGAGGAGAAAGCTATTACATGATAGAACAAAATCCATAAAAGGGAAGTCACCCCTGATCATTATTAGTAAAAAATACGAGCACTCATAAAATCAACTAAGGCCAATTTTGAGAGAAAAATTGCCATGGATTCAAAGGACAATCATAAGGCCTTTTTCAGCTATGTTAGGAACCTGGGTGGAAACTCCCAGATATGCTCAGAATTAGTCCAAAATGATACAAAAATCACTGAACCCACAGACATTGCCAACATACTGGCAGACATGTTCAGTGCAAACTTCACCCCCCTCTCCTAAAGGAGAGATAACTATCCCAGCGAGTGTAGCCTCCCAGACATCTCAAATGCGCAGGTGAAAGCTGCTCTCTCTAAAGCTAAAAACACAGCATCAATGGGACCGGATGGTGTCCCCGGCTGTGTGCTACACGAGCTAAATGAGGAATTAAACCCGCACATAAGGCAGCTGTTTAATCTCAGCCTTACCACAGGATACGTGCCCAAGGAGTGGCGTACGGCAACTGTGGTCCCACTCCACAAAGGTGGTGCCTCTACGGACCCTGGTAATTACCGCCCCATAAGCTTAACAAGTCTAGTCTGCAAAGCTATGGAGAGGATCATAATGGAGCTCATAAACAAAGATATAGGGGACTTGCAGACATTGGACCCGACCCAGTTTGGCTTCGTCAAGGGAAGATCATGCCTTTTGAACTTGGTCGACTTCTTCGAAACAGTCACTAAGGCCATTGATGAGGGAAAGGCAGTCCATACAGCCTACCTTGACCTTGCAAAGGCTTTCAACACAATACCCCACTCGGGTATTGTAAAAATCTTACCAGCTTAAATGTAAACCCATATGTCACAAGATGGGTTGCAAACTGGCTTAAGGACAGAACCCACAGGGTTAGAGTTGCTGGCGCTATGTCAAACTCCAAGCCGGACACAAGTGGTGTCCCACAGGGCTCGGTCCTTGGCCCCCTATTGTTCGGCATCTACTTCTCAGAAGTACAGGCCAACATGGGAGGTCTTTGGCTGACAAAGTTTGCAGACGACTGCAAACTGGGCGCCATAGTGGAAAGTGCATCGGACACAGATATCCTTCAGAAGGGACTCACGGAAACAGATAGCTGGTGCCAGAGCCATGGCCTGAAGTTAAACGCCTAAAAATGTATAGTCATACCCTTCGGGAAAAACAAGGTAACCCCAAGCTACCATATAGGTGGCAATCCACTAAGCACAGAAGAGGTTATCAGGGACCTGGGGACCCAGGTTGACAGTGGCCTTTCTTTTGACACTCACATTGCTAAAGTGGTTAGAAAGACCTTCTACATTGCCCACCTGATCATGAAGGGATTCACATCCAGATCTAGTGAGGTCATTGTTCCCCTGTACTCTTCACTTATCAGACCAATGATTGAGTACAATGCCCCATTCGGGATGTATCTCGCCTGACATCTGCAGCAATTGGAGAGACCCCAAATGTTTCTCACCAAAAGGATAAAGGGACTCCAAAATCTGTCATATGCTGCCAGATTGGAGAAACTCCAGCTCTATTCAGTCTCATACCGTCTGCTCAGAGGTGACATGTGCCTGACATACAAGGCCATGTCCAACCCGGAATTGATGGACATGCTCCACCTCAAAAAATCCAAATCCACCAAAATCACTAGAGCAAGCGACTTAAACCTTAGCACAGATATAAATAGGACGTGCTGGAGGGATAGATTTATCACTCAGAGACTCCCTATGCTGTGGAATAGAGTCCCGGTCCATGTGAGGCAGAGCACCTCGCTGGCTCTGTTCGAGAGAAATCTTGACCTGTGGATGGGAGATCGTAGGTTTACCCCGGGAATCATCTATGTGTCACTGCTGGACAGAGGCACAACAAACTAATGGGTACAGTATTTTTTCATATAAGGGGTGGCGTAAGCCACAAAAATTCGGGCTAGGCTTATAAATGCCTTGGGGCAGATAGCCTAGTATAAACCTATGAACCTATATCCAGTAAATGTACATTGCCTAGATAAGCAAGTTTACTTCCTACTGACCAAATCTGAGAGATCCTGTAGTACATGACAAAAAGGAAACGGCTGTTGCTGTAAGGTTGTGGTACTGCAGTAGAGATGGATGACACAAAACAATTAGCAGCAAGAGAGCATGGGGGGGGGGGGTGTTAAGTACAAGTGCTCCAAACAGTCATAATGAATTAGAACAAGAAGAAAGTTGACAGACAGCTCAGCCTTCCTCTTAAATGTATGGTTTAGCTAAACAGTATGAGGGATAAAGGTATGAGACACTTAACTTGTTGACAGTATGTGAGAACAGTTATGGTTACGAGCACTACCTAGAAGGCATAATGTAACACAAAGCATACCGACTTCCATGGAGTATTTGCTAACTCTGTCTAGGAGCTTAGGCAGCAACTGTAGAGGATCGACATTTGCAATATTTTCTTATAGTTTTACTTTATACAAATTCTCTGAATGGGAATTCAGAATGCCAGAGAATAAAAGGCTAATCAATAATATACAACTGTGTAGTGATTTTATTGTTATATTATAAATAGTTAAAATATTTTGCCTAACTGCACTTTGTTTTACTTCACTTCTTTCATATGAGTTTAATACAAAGAAGATGAACTTTGCTTAAGAATTGATTTATAGTTTGCATTAATAAAAATGGCCATTTTGTCATCAGTTAACTAATTGTGGGTATGCTGCAAAATGGAAATTTATGACACATTCAGCTTCATCAATGAAAATAAGTCTGGCTTTTGTATGATCTGTTAACTCTAATTTCTGCTTCAATCAGGAAAAACTCGATGTTGCTCCAAAACGTGACGTAGAAGGTATGGGCGCTCCAGAGATCAAGTACGGAGAGTCCATGTGCTTTGTCCAACATGTCAAGAGTGGTCTCTGGTTGACATATGCAGCTGCTGATGCAAAAACAGCTCGTTTAGGACCCTTGAAGCGAAAGGTATGTCCCATATTACACTGAACTTTAGTTTCAGTTTTGCATTTGAATTGCATTGAGAAGTTTCACTATAGAGAAACAATGCTAGTGGAAAAAATATCAGAGGCATAGTTTCTTCTTCTTTTCCCAGTGAGGGGTCACCACAGCGATCACCTGTCTGCTCATGAGTGGCAGTGGAGTTTTTGCGGTGTTGAGTTGCCAGCCCAGTGCACAACCTTCCACAGAAGCCACACACATGCACGCACTCACGCCTAGGGTCAATTTAGAGTGTCCAATCCACCTACAGCATGTCTTTGGGTTGTGGGAGGAAACCGGAGCACCCAGAGGAAACCCACATGACCACGGGGAGGACATGCAGACTCCACACAGAAGGCACCCCAGCCAAGAATCGAACCGGAGAGCCTCTTGCTGTGAGGTGACAATGCTAACCACTGCACCACCATGGCCACCCAGAGACATATCAGAGGCATACTTTATAAAGTAAAAAACTGTCTTAGGAAACGCAGACTATTGCAATATCCAAACCATATCTTACCATAAATAACATAGCATTAGAGTTTTGGTCAATGGATGTCTTTTTACATAAAATACAACTAAAAAGAAAGTAAAATGCTTAGAAACCACAGTTTAACAGATACACTAAAAGAAAATTAGTTTATAAAATTGAACTTTGAGAAAGGAAATTATAGTGGGGCAATCAGCGTATTTATTTTTTTAATTAACTTTTCAGTGTTTTTAATTTTCTTGTGATTGCTACACTTAATTTCTTCTTCAGTATCCTCCAATTAGCCAGTTATTTCCACATCATCAATCTCACGTTTGACACCATTACATTTTAATTAACTTAGTTATATAATAAAATTATGGAATGATTTCCGTGGTGTGATGAGTCTACAGTTATACCCAATATAAAATGCATGTGGCCTTTCAAAATGTTGTCACATCCTCTCCTTGCTCTGTCTCAAAAACTCTCACTGTCCTGTGACACTTTACATTGTTTACACTGTCTCGGGCGTTATATTTTGGGGCCTTATCACTTTCTCCATGAATCAGCTTTTTCTCATTTTGAACATGAACTTTTCCTTTCCAGCTGCCATCCGTTTCCTTTCTCTTGCTTTTTTCTTCTTCTTCAGAACCACCCCCCCCCCCATTTGTACTCTGACAATACAGTGTGCGTATATCATATCCCTTTTCTCTTTTATTAAAAATACACATTCTCAACTTTCTAAGATTTTGTTTTTATCCTCAACCCAACCATACAAGTCACTGTGTATCATTTCTTTTTTGTATATGTGTGTGTATATATATATGTGTGTGTATATATATATATATATATATATATATATATATATATATTTTTTTTTTTTTTAAGTTTCTTTAAGTAATACCGACCAATGTTTCTAAGCATCTTCTCTATATCTTTCACCATTTTTGGTAATTATACATGCACACTTTCTACCAGCCTAATTTTCTTCTCATTGTTATAATTCCCCAAACTGTGCATCATACATCCCAATATGGGATAGTCATGTTGCAGAGTCAATGGTGCAATTGGTAATACACTCACCTTTGGTGCTAGAAAACCAGAAGGCTTTGGGTTCTACTCTTACTCCAGCTGATTGGATTGCTAGTACTGCAGTGTGCCATTAGGGGGTTCCTGCACTACTAAATGTGTCATTCTTTGAATAGTGAGATGGTAAACCAAGGTCCCATCTACTTGAGTTGGTGGTAGCTTGAGTGGCTGTAAAAGATCCCACGGCAACTACTGAAAAGAGAAGTTCTCCAATGCCTGGACTGAATTTCTTCTAGCAGTCCAAATACCACTTTGCATCACTCTGAAAAGACGTAACTATTCCTATAAACACAGGATAAATAAAAATGTACCAGCAAAGAAGCAGTCGGGAAGCCATGCCTCACATTATGAACTCCAGCAAATTACTGGCCTTCACCTCTGACCTTTTAGACTGTATAACTTGGATTTAACCAGCCTTGGAAATCAGTTATTTTATGGCATCTCAGAGTCTGGCACCTTCTTGTCATTGTATTACAACTCAAATTGTAAGTTCTGTTGACATAGGCAAATTTATATTTATACAAAAGTAATCAAACTGTATTAGTAAATTAACATTAACAAACATTATACTTCACATATATTGCTATATATCTTAAAATCTAAGCAACATTACATACATTTTTCAATTCCTGACATTTTTTTAATCAAGAAACGTCTTTATTAAACCATCACTTATGACATTGGCAGTCATACATTTCTATAAATGAAAACACAGCACACCGACACAATCCTAGTTGCAAGTATTTTACATCACAAACCATAATGACACACTCCCAGTTGCAAACATTATACATCACTGATAATCTACCCAATCATTTTCAGTCAAACATTGCATAACTCATTTAAGTCCTGCCCTCTTTTAAACCTCATTCCTCCCCTACATGTATTGTTCCCACAGTTTCCACTTTTTCCTATGCAATTTGCCCTTATCCTTTTCTAAAGATCTCAATTCCAGTTGTTTTATCTCTATTTTAAGATGTTTAAAAAAGTTGTAAGTTCTGTCGCAGTTGTGTTTTCCTTCCATGGCAACTTATAGTTCTACAAAATCAACTTTAAGTGCATTTATATGGCACTTTATCACTGACTCCCATAATCAACTCTGTGTATTTATATATTTTATCACTGACTCACATAGTCTAATATAAAAGAAAACATTAAATCAAGCACCTTAAAGCCACAGTATTACTGTGGTGGTGTAGTGGTTAGTGTTGTTACCTCACCCCAAGAGGTTCTCCAGTTTGATTCTTCACTGGGGTGCCTTCTGTTTGGAGTCTGCATGTCCTCTGTGTGGGTGTGCTCTGGTTTCCTCCCACATTCCAAAGACATGCAAGTAGGTGAATTGGACACTCTCTAAATTGGCCTTTGGGGCAAGTGAGTGGTACAGATGCACTACTGTGATATGGCTAGCCACCCAGCAGTGTAAACCTTGACTTGAGATGATTGTCACTTTTGAAGTGACACCCTGTCCCCATGTGCAAAAGGGATTGAGGATGGATTAAAACAGCATGGTGTATGAGGTTGAAAATTTTATAAGAGAGATGTTTTGTAGACAAATGTCCTTGCTCCTGCAGAATTCATACTCCATTAACAAGCTCTGCAGTCCCTCACCCTATGAATGAAGCTTATGAGATGGGATACATGGTTTAATCAGGTCTTTAAGATGCACAAGTCCCAGATCATGCAGGCAAACTTAACAAAGAGTATCGAGTTCTAGGTGACTCTTCCTTGTAGTGGCAGCCAGTACATTTACACAGTATAGGGAGACATGGGCAGTGCAAGCTGAACACCCACATTAATAATGTATCTGGTACACTTTGTACTGGCTGCAGGTCCCAAAGATCCACGCCTGGAGTCCTAGGCCTAAAATACTGTATAGCCTGGAAGTAAATGAGGATTTACCATGATAATGGCATCAGAAAAGGTGAGAGAGTGCTTCCTTTAAGCAGTTTTCCACATATGTACTAATGATGTTTTAGCCAGAGCTGATGCCTGCTCCTGTGCAAATAAACTTAGTAGGCTGAGGCACTAGAACCTGTCCAGGTTGTTCTACTAGTAGATGCATAACCAATGAACAATGTTATAAGCTGTCACTCACAATGGGAAGAGCTTCATTGTATCAACTGATGCATATACTAGTATGATTTCTATTTAAACATGTAGGATAATTAGATTTTTAGCTGAAATATGACCACAAAACTAATGTATTACACAGATGTATCCACTGTGATGACTGTTTGAAAAAACTGACTTAGTGGACTAACAGAAAGAAAGTAGTCTGAAATTAGCTGTAGTCCTGTTGCATTCTGGATGACTTTGGCAGTTACTTGAGTAGATAAAACCTAGTGTGTCTCAGATGAAAGCAAGAATAGGTAGTTGTGCCTATTATTAAGGCACTCGACTAATCCCCTCAAAAAAAAAAAAAAAAAAAAACAGCCAACCAACTAAATAAATAAATAACTGTGATAAAGTGAACCATTCTCATTCCATTCAAAACAGTGCAATTGGCCTGCATGACATCTTCATAAAGCTGGTGGATTAAAATAGCCACTGGTAAAGGGAAGCGCTCTGCCTTTTCTACCATCGTGCAGTCTCCAACCTCTACTCTTTGTGTAATTCAAATTCAAACAAACACAAACCCATGCTTGTAAAGCATCACTGTTTGTTTTATGACTTGAGTTCCCATTGTATTTTTGAGACCTGATAGTGAGTCGGAGGGAAAATTAGTAAACCAAAATATAGAATATGAATCAGTAACAAAACTAAAGTATCTGTGCCTTGCTTTCCTTAGAAAGAGCTTTGCAAGTTTTTGTCCCTTTAGAACTGATTAAACTAAGAACTCAGTGGGACCTTTAGCCCATTGGCTTTACTTTTTAAAGCACGTTTACTTTCCATCACCCTTTTGTCTTTATATGCCTGTGTTTAAGAAAATATAGTCAAGACTGCTGTCATAAAACTATAATTTGTCCTTTTACCACAATGATGCCTCTTGTGGCAAAAGTTATTCAATGCACACGACCACATTTCTATCTAATTACACCAATATCTTTACCTGTCATACATACAGATTAATAAATATATGCAGGCCAGGGTTGAGGTTCATTGCATGTTTTGTACTGCACTCCTCCCATTCACTTTTTATCTAGAGTAAAAAAGGAATTGGAGATGAACAGGGGTGCCTATTCAGATAGGCAGTCTCAGTAGCTCAACAGGTACCATGCTCAGTTTTGATACTGGCAGATCTGAAGGTAATGGGTTCTATTCCCACTCCAGGACACTGAATTAGTTTCACAATACTGACACTGACAATGTAGCATAAAGGAAGAGTGCCATCCATCTGATGACACATTAAACTGCGACCCTATCTGCTTGAGCTGGTGGTAACTGAGGTGGATGTAAAAGATCCCACAGCACTTATTGAAAACAATAGGGAAAGTTCCCTGGTGCCTTGGCCGAACTTCCCTAGACAGTATAAATACCACCTCAGGTTTCCCCTGAAAAGAGGCCATTGGCCTAGTGGAACTAACCTAGTCAACCAAGTATAAATCATGTGAAATAAACAAATATGCTCCAGGTTGCATTTTTCAAATGCATATAACTTTATATGGGGCGGGCATTATTGTCTGTAAACCAGTGCTCTTAAATCTCAATTATTTATCAATGTTTAAATACATTAATGCGTTAGTTTCTTACAATATATCAAACATTTGTCAGTGGTTTAGCATTGCTTATTTAGTGCTGGTAATTATTTCTGCTACTAGTTTTTGTGACATTTCTCCTGCAGTAAAAACCTGTTTGGCCTTTACCTTAGATTGATTCATCCATGTTTTTTTGTAAACTTTCTGTTTAAATGTACCTGTTGGGGTTAGACTATGAGGATTACAGCCCCTGGACAATGGACATGGTCATCACTTCTGTGCTATTTTGCTCATCAAGTAGTTTTCCAGTCCTTATCTGTCCAGTAACTAGCTGCAGGCCATTCAGTTCTGAACATGTTTTTACCGCTTTGTGTGTCTCCTGCAGGTACTTTTCATATGTTAACAGTGAACATTTGGAATACTGCAATTTGCTTTTCTTATATCTGGCTGGCAGTTTCTGATCGATCCTAAAACTTATCAAGCATCTATCATTTATACATTTACAATGTTTTCTGTGACTGTCAAAGAATATCTTATTTCACTAAGTCCCTTCTTGAATGCATTTTTCTGTACAAATGGTCTCATGATGCACACCTCTGTCTGGAATAGTATACGGTGGTAACTGGCATTAAGTGCATAATGCAAATGTGAACAGCTACCTTGGGTTATAAACACCTGCCAAATCCAAATGAGCTTTATTGAATAGATGCAAAGCAGAGTTATAATCGGGGTCTATATTACATAATCAAAAAGTAATTTAATCAAATGTGATTTTACATTGAAATACTATCCATCAAACTGTTTATAGTGAGATCGCAGTGCAGTGAAGATCATAAAATTTACCCTTTCCTCACTGTAGTGTGATCTCAGAGTTTATATATATATATATATATATATATATATATATATATATATATATAAATAAATAATTAGTGGGGGGGGGTGCAGCCCCTCACAAGAGCGAAATCGATAAACTGCATTTTCGATGCAAGTGCTGTTTCCATTACCTTGCTCTCATCCCAAGGCCTTTCAGTGTTACCTTACCAAAAGTAACTGAAGATTGGCTAAGATAATTTTGTATGCACTGGCATATACATATACACACCCAATTACTGTTCACTCTTAAAATAAACCAAACAAAAAGTAAATGCTGGAAGTGAACACTAATACAGCCACTTTTCTAAAGGTAGATGACGGTGGTTAATAATTCACACCCTTCTGTGCATGTGTCATTACTAACAAAAAAACTACCAACTACAAGTTGTTGAAGCTGAACAGTGAAATGATTTATGTAAAATAATTAAAATTAGGTGATATGCCTTGAAAATAAAACATGAATGCAGATACACAATTCATAGAAAACTGCCAGTACATATATAAATACATAATAAAAATAACTTAATAAATAAAATAAACATTTGAAAAGAGAAATGGTGATCAGAAAAAAATAGCTACTGACTTTATGGACCTGCTATTGCCACTAGTTGTTGCTTACTTCAAATAGTTTCTGGGTCTGATTGTAAAGATCATTTAGTATTTGAAGAGGGCTCATGTGCATTAAATTCCAGACATGAGCTCTCAGTCCAAAAGGAATACTGCACTGTTGAGAAATACGATAAAGTTTAAACAAACTCTCTACAGTCACCCTTTGAAATTAAAAGAATCATTCTACTTGCTAAAGACCAGTTATGGAAAAATGCTTTCACTTTCAAAGGAAGTCAAAGGCTTAGGGCTAAAAAAGGTCTGCTGTGTGTGTGTGTGTGTGTGTGTGTGTGTGTGTGTGTGTGTGTGTGTGTGTGTGTGTGTGTGTGTGTGCGCATGTTTGATATCAGTTCCAAAGATCCAATACATACACTGAAACATCCAGGGTTCTTCTACAGCTGTATGCATCTTACACATTTATATGTTACACGATTTACTGGAAAAATACAGGCTTTGTGCAGTTTTTATATTTTTTGAAAATTGCAGCGGTTAGCATTGCCACCTCACAGCAAGAGGTTCCCCAGTTCGATTCTCGGCTGGGGTGCCTTCTGTGCGGAGTCTGCATGTCCTCCCTGTGGTCGTATGGGTTTCCACCGGGTGCTCCGGTTTCCTCCCACATCCCGAAGACATGCAGTAAGTGGATTGGACACACTAAATTGGCCCTAGGTGTGTGTGTGTGCCTCCTGAGGAAGGTTGGGCACCGGGCTCGCAACTTGACACCGTACAATTCCATTGCCAATCATGAGCGGACAGATGATCCGCTGTGGCGACCCCTGACCAGGAAAAGCCGAGAGAAGAAGAAGAAGAAGAAGAATTACATTTACCTAAGCTTAGTTCACCCTGACAATATTTCTCCCGTATTTTCAGATTTCAAGTGAGCTTTCTTGAAACACAACAATAAAACAAATCCTAAGATGGTGGCTATAGATATATTTCTTTAATCTCACTACTCAATTCCTTGCATAGAAAGACCATTTGCATTTTTGGTAACAGGTTATGGCCAATTTGCCACTTTTATCTGGCATATTTTGCTTTATTTAATGCAATCCATCTGGTTAGCTGTTGGGTTCCTGTGTCTATATGGTACGTGATCTTTTGGGTACATCCTGACTTAGCAGTGAACATGCCTATAAACTCCTGCAATGCTGACTAGGTTTCATGTTTGAGAATAGCTGCTGCACCAGTTTTACCTCACTGTCTGAGGTGTTAGACTGAAGCATCTCTGACCAGATTTGCCTCTGATTCCTTCTGTAACCTGCTGCAGTTACTGAGTATCACTCTCCGCCTCTCCCTCCTTTCTGTGTATATTATAATAGCACTTTATCATGTTAACAAGGTACAGTTTGTGTTTCTGCCTCCTGTTTATCCACTCCACCATGTAATTAACATTGCCTTCCTTCCTCAGAACTGCCAAAGATCTGTCATGCTGCCTGAAGCTTATTTTGTCAAACAGGAATAAGCATCATTACATTGTGTATAACTGTATATTTTCAGGCTTTAGCTGTATGATCATAACAGAGCTTTTGCCACTTTTCTCTCTGTGTTAGGTGTTCCTGGGTCAACCTAATGGGCTTCTTCATTTTAGTCCTAAAATTCAGGATATCCTCCTCAGCAGACTCCTTGTCAGAATTACATTCAGCCATTGGTTCATCACAAGTTAAATCTTGAATCCCTCCCCACACCCTGTAGCCATATGGTAACTCGAATAGTGAAAACAAAATGTATCATTGGAAATACCTCTCTATATAAAAAGAGGAAATGGTGGAAGGAACGTGCAGCACTCTCACATAAACTTGTTTGCGAATGCTCTCAGTATGGTCTTAAGAGTAGAGTTAAGCCTCTCCACTGGTCTGTTTGTTTGTTGTTGGTTAGTTGCGCCTGTCTGTGACCCTTTTTTGTAATCCACTACAGCACCCATTCCAAAAGATGTCTGGTATCTTTTGACAATTGTGGCTCAGATTTAGGTTTGTTGCTATGGCATAACTCTTCCTCTAAAATAGTCCCTCCTAAAGGAGATCCATTACCTTTAGACAGCTGTGGTACGAAGGCTTGCAGCCTCTACCAAGCTCTTCTCCTGAAGTAACCGTATAACTAGCCTTGGCTGGAGATGTGGGCATTGGCTGGGCTTCTTCCATGCTGCTTTTCCCACATGCTTGTTTTTAGCCTAGCTGTTTATAATTGAATATACACAAGGTGCTGTATTATGAAAATGACTTCTATTGAAACATTTGTCAGGATATCATTAAACTGCCATCTGGTGTTTCCCTGACCTCTACCCAGTTCAAGTGAACTCTTGATGGTGAAACCTGAAAATATGTCACTACAACGGCACTAACTGGAGTTTTTACCTGATAATTAATGCTCTGTTATAACACCTGCAGGTTTAACAGCAGTTATGTCAGATGCAGTATTTCAGCTAACAGTAGTTTCTTTTCCATCTACCAGAACAGGGTGAAGGCACTTGTAATCAGGAGTAACTACTGTCTCAAGGCAACACACATTACTGTGGTGCCAGCTCAATCAGTTCCCTCATGAAACTTTTACTCCTCACCCTATCACTGAGGACATCTGGACCATGTGTTCTCCATTTGATTATATTAGAAGCATTTAACCTAAAGTCCTTGATGCATGCTCAAATCAGTAGTTTTCCCTTTGCCTACAAAACTTGATCTAAGAGTTTAGACTGCCCCATTGGCTCCCTTATGTACACGGATAGTGCTTGTCCTGAGCAGTTGTGCCTGTCTAACTAGCTAGCTCAACCATTTAGTCTATTTTTCTCAACAGTGTTACACTTCTGATCTACCAACCAGACCCTCATGTCCTCATACAAAATGCTGTATGCTTGCTCTTTTATCATACGATCTATCACTTATCTTAACATCTTTCAACATTTCAGAGTTGGTAATTGAAACCTACTCACCCTTGTATTAAAGTAAATGCTTATTTCTGCAGTAAAATCATCAATGCTGTCCTTGTTTTTTATATGGTTTGTAGGTGAGTACTAGGCTAGCTGCCCTTGTGAGCCACCTTCCCTTTTTGAGCTCAAAAGAACTTATCCCATTTGATTATATGCCTTCAATACCTTCTTCACTGATGCTATCCAAACACTAGCCAGTCAACTATCACCTAATACTTTTACTTTACCTACATATAACAAAGCCACACCCCCTCCATTCATTTTTCAACCAGTCCCAACAACCCGTATTCTTGCCCTAATCCAAACACTGAAACCAGGCTCTCCGTCAGCAGACCAACTACCTGCTGAATATCTACAGAAATCTGCCACGTCGATTGCTTACCCCATCTCCATTCTAATCAATAGAAGTATTAGCGAAGGTCACGTCCCTAACATCTGGAAAGTCTCCCATATTATTCCCCTTCACAAAGGTGGAAACTCCACCAAATTCTCCAACTACCGTCCCATAGCCCTTCTTTCTCCTTTGGCCAATATCATGGAAAAATGCATCCATAGGCAATTGCTAGACCACCAAATCCATAACAACTAGCTCTCTAACTGTCAACATGGTTTCAGACCCTCCTATAGCACTACCACTGCCCTCCTTTCCTTTACAGATTGTATTAACAAAAAACGTAACTGTAATATGCTTTCCTCGGCACTATTTATCGATCTGTCAAAAGCATTTGACATGGTCAGTCATCACATTCTGACAGATATCCTCAAATCCCTGGCCTTAGATGCACTCTCTATCAAATGGTTCCAATCCTACTTAGATCAAAGACAACAGGCTGTACTCTGGCAAAACACTCTATCTAACCACCTACCAGTTAACCTCGGTGTACCTCAGGGATCCATGTTAGGACCTCTCCTTTTCTCCATATTCATAAACGACCTTCATCTAGCAATTCTCCATGTTACTTGCATACAATGCGCTGATGACTCCACACTTGTATGCTCAGCCACAACCACCTCTGAACTTCACTCCCGTACCCAAAATGTATTTAACACTGTTGAACAATGGTTCACTCACCGTTGCCTTCTATTAAATCCCCAAAAAACTAAACTCCTCCTTTTCAATCCTAATCATAAGTCCCCTCCCATAGATTTTGCTGTTACATCCACTAATGGTACCATTATATCACCTGACCTAACTACCAAGCTACTTGGTATTACCATTGACAGCAACCTTACCTTTGACATACATATCAACAACACGATTAAATCTGTCAACATAAAACTTGGCTCTCTCTTCAGAATTAAACCCTTCCTGTCACCTACAGCTAGGACTACTATTGCACAAACTCATCTAATCTCTAGACTCCTGTATGCCTCAAATATTTTCACCAATCTATCTAAGAATAACCTCAATAAATTGGAAATCTCATACAATAACACATAGGCAGATTTGCTACTGGTAACCCATTTAGAACACACCATTGCCTTAATTTAAAGCAGCTTCAGTGGTTGGAACTACAGAATCTGCTCAAATACCACCAACTAATCATTGCCCACAAGACTCTTTACCAACCTTCCAATACTCTTACTCTTTCCACCATCATCACCCCCTATCATAATCTGAAGTCCTTACGTTCATCTCAGAAACTTCTAATTAACACATCTAAATCTTTAAAACAGGGCTGGGGATTCTCTCTTCTCTGATACTGTGGGAAAATTTTGGAATCTCCTACCCAGCGAACTTTCCTCACTTTCCACTATATCACTCTTCAAAAACAGACTGAAACTTTTCCTCAAAACACACTGGTTATGCCCCTGTACTAAACCTGACTAATTCTCCACTCTACCCAGATACTGTCAGCATATCCTATACCTTACCTTTCTCACTCTGTATTTCATTATTTCCATCCCTCTGAATACTTACTTGTTAAAAAAAAAAAAAAAAAAAAAAATATATATATATATATATATATATATATATATATATATAATTTATTTTTTTATTACTAAACTCATTTTTTTCAATCTGCCTCTTGTATTGTACCGTACTTCTATATGGAATTAGCCTGTATACCTCCCCTTTTTTCTATATTAAGTAATGTACCTACTTGCTATTATTAATTGTAGACTGTATTGAATGCATTTCATATTGTATTGACTTCTGTCCTCTCTGTATTATTTCTGTATTATCCAATTTTGTACTTGTATACACATCTGAAGTTATTTTATATTGTCCTGCAATTTTCTTATCATGTGTGTCATGGAGCTTTTCTCCCCGGGCCTCTACTGAAAATGGACATATATCCAGTTAGACTAGCCCGGTCAACAAATGTAAAATGAAATAAAAAATAAAATAAATATAGACTGGCCTTACCCATCCTTTAGCTGATAATTATATATTATTCATAATGACAATAACTAGGATTGTACTGTATTATACCGTAGATAAATTGAGAAGATCCATGCATGGCATAAAACATCTAGGAGCTGCAGCTGTCCATTAGTTGTACAGGGGCAGTCCTGTGGACAATTTTCTGTTTCCCGTTCATAGATCTAAGTTGCACTTAAAAATGGACAGGGATGAACTCGTTTTATGTGGGAGGGGAGTCTGGTCCTTAGCAGCGGTATTCTCTGTGAAATGTACCTGCCCCTCCCAACCATTCTGTTGATGCTGTGGAAGAGATTTAGATCCCTAGACCGAGTATTTCTGATGCCATTTGACTTGCTGATGTGTATAGTAAGTCTGTCAGTAATGGGTTGGAAGTTGCCTTATTTGCCAGACACAGGTGACCTCTTAGCAGTCTGTAGGATATCGAGTATAGTAACAGGGCTTTGAGTCGGCCCATGTAGGGGATGTTGTTTAGACCTTGTATCCTTTTAGTAAGGTATCTCTGTGGGTGTTCCAGTTGTTGCAGGTTTTTGGACAAATATAGGCCAAAGGCAGTATTATATTCAATGATTCAATGGTTGCCCAGATGAGGGCTGAGTAGAGAGGAACAATGATATCCCTAGATCTAGATACATTCCATTTATTTATAAACTGTGTAATATAGAAGGACTTTTTTACAACAGTACACACAAGTTGGTCAAAAGTTAGGTCACTGTCCACATAAGTTCCCAAATCCCGAACAACCGGCTCAATGCTAAGGGATGTATTGCCAATGTGGTATCTGCCTGGTGTAAATAACTTCCCAAAGGAAACAAGTAATGCATGTTTTTAGCATTTGGTTTCAGACCATGATTTGGAAACCAGTTATTTATTTGAGACAACCCTTCCTGCAGGATGGCTAAATCATTTGGGGATTCAGTGACTGCTCCTAGCTTGCAGTCATCTGCAGACTTAGTCAACCAGAGCTCTTTGGTTTTAACTTTTACTTCAGAAAAGTAGGTGCCATACAGGAAAGTTCCCAGCAGAGAACCCTGGGGCATTCCACTGGCGACTGGTCTCTTTACGGAGGTATCTTCCCCTATTTTGCTTATCTGCATTGTATCTCTGAGCCAGTGGGCATTCCAGCGGGTGACATAAGGGGTTTCTTCCTACTTTATTTAGCTTTTCCTACTATGTCTGACTGGAGAATTGTGTCTACAGCTTTGGCAAGGTCAAGGTATGCTGTGTGTACCATTTTGCCTTCATCCACTGCTTTGGTGACATTTTCAAAAAATCCACCAGATTGTGTAAGTAAACTTAGTATTTGGAGTTTCCCTATGTCCTTACTGATTAATTTCATGATAAGTCTTTCCATGGCTTTGCATATGGTGCTGGTCGGATTTATGGGTCTGTAATTGCCTACTTCTGTGTAAGGTCCTCCCTTATGTAGGGGAATGACTGTAGCTGTTTTCCATTCACTTTGTACAAAACCTGTATGGAGGCTGAGATTGAACATTGTTGTTAGGGGTGTGGTTAAATAATGCTTCATGCTGTTTAAGATGCATCCAGGGATACTGTTAGGACCCATCAATGCAGTATTTTTAGCTTTTGGTAGCACTTTTAGGACTTGGTCTTCTGTGATAACTGGAGATGAGCCAATACCAGGTATATCTTGAGGAACAGACACAGGTGATAGAAGGGTAAAGTTAGAACTAAATTTATTAGCCAGTAGGTTAGCTATATCTTCAGCTTCAGTGTAGGTAACATTGTTTACAATCAGCTCACTGCATTGCTGGATTGTGCTTTTGAGATTACAAATGTAACAAAAAAATGCCTTGTGATTGTCTTTTGCTTGTGTAGCTATTTTAGCCTCAAACTTGGCTTTTGTCGATTTTATTAAGCTCCTAATGTGTTTGTTTATTTCAGTGACAAGGGATCTAACATTCTATGAATTACTCTTCTTACGTTGGTCAAAATTCTTTTCCTTTTATTATAAAACATCTTGATTTTATGGTTCTACCATGTGGATTTGTTTCTGTGGTTTGCCCTGCACTATTCCTGCAGGGTTCAGCTGCATCTATGCAACTGTTTACATGCTGGTCTAGTGTGGTGGTGTAGATTTCTGTGTATTCAGTGGGATTAACCTGAGTTTGGTGGGGATTTGAAACTGTTTCTGCTTTTTTTCCCTATTTTCTTTAAACTTTTTTTTGAATAAATTTGCTAATAAAACATTAAAAATGCTCATGATAGTCAGAGATAACATATCTTACTAACTGTATACATAACTGTACTTATAAGAATAGGGGGTAAAAACTTCACCTATTACCACTGGTCACTTTGGTACTGTCTACTCATATCATCTTGTCTGATGAAGCAATGGTTACCATTGTGAAAGCGCTCACCATTTTGTATTAAAAAAAGATTTAACTTTGTCGTGGTTCAGCTTCTTTATTCCAGCTACCTGCCCTGTGTTTCAACATTTTCAACGTCTGGGCTGGTTTGGATTTATTGGTTTGCTGCGTGTTCATCTTGGGGAACGCTGAATTCTTTTGTTGCATGTTGTGCTGTTACAGTCAAAACTACACTATCTCTCTCTCTCCAAGTTCTTTGTACTCAGTTTCATGTGTACCCAAGGATGCCACCATCTCATCTTTGATCATGCTGGCATGTGGAATTCCTTTATTTTGCATTTTTTTCTCATGTGCGACTTTTCCCCTATTTGCAGAGTTATTTTTTGCCTGTTTCCTAACTTTGTCTAAAACATAAAATAACTTCTTTGTAATCTCTCTCTCTCTCTCTCTCTCTCTTTTTCTCTGTTAAAGTTGTGGATGACTCCTAGAGTGACCCTGTGGCAGTCCTCACTATGAGTGAAGTTTACAAGACATACTTCTTTATATTTGCTTTATGGCTGGAAGGGAACATAGTGGTAACAAGACTATCTTTCAGGATATATCAGTCCAGTTTACAATAGTCATACTGCTGCAAACCAATTAATGTTTGACAATCAGGGTTATGTGTTCATGATCTGCACCACTACCCAGACTAGTGTATAAGGGGTGCCGGGCCTTATCAGCATATGTAAATGTTTAAACCATTGCTTCGGGTTATAACTGGCACCTGCCATGCCAAAGCAAGCTTTAGACTGAAAAACTGCAGTGTAGAGTTATAACCACTGGCTCTTCAGGATTTCACCCACCTTAATCTCAGCACATTGCCTTCTACTGCTGTCTTACCAACAGTAACTGAATCTTGGCCAAGATAATTTTGCACACACACACACACACACACACACACACACACACACACACACACACACACACACACAAAAAAGCACACACAATGTAATTATGTATATATGCGAGTTCAGATGTAAGGCCATCTTCCAGATAGCCATCAGGGTTTTACTGCTTGACTTTTTCTTTTACATGGGATACAACAATGCTACACTGTGATTCATATGCACTTCCACATATGGCTCTGATCACAGTTGCTGTGAGTGAACATACACCTTTGTCAGCATGCACAGCACAGTCCATAGTGCTGTCTGCTGCTTTACTAGACCACCCATGTGATGTCACCAGTGCAGGGGGATAATTTGTCTCCCTTCCCCAATGAGGGCAAGCTAGCATCACCTGCTCACTCAAACCCTTCCCAGCTGGCTTCTCTAGTGCTAAGTTCACCAGGTGATCTATGGCTTTTATGGGTTGCAGTCAGTATTATTTAGAGATCTCTGGTATCACATCTTCCCTTTCGTTTTGCATTGTTAGAACTACCAAAGACATATCCAAGACAAAATGCAAATCAGAATACTATCAGTGTTACTTATCTCCATGCCTCATGTTGCTAAGAGAAACCAGTATGTTTTGTCCTTAAAAGTAACTGTGAAGGTCTTAAAGCATGATTTTACAAAATATGCAGCTTGTTCAGTGAGAAATACTTTAGAACCCAGACTCGGTGTCTGTTATGTCTGTTATCTGAAAACTCAAAGCACAATTTTACCAAGTCAGTGTAAAAAATTATTTGTGTTCATTTCTCTTCAAACAAATGAAAGCAAAACATGTTTCTTGTTAATGGTGGCACACAATTAAAGTATTTCTGTACTTTAGATTCAATCATGGTTGTATAATAGATTGTTCTACTTCTACTGAATATGCCATTAGTGCAATGAGGGAAAACTCCAGGATTGAAAACAGAACTCCACATGAGACCTCATCAATGCCCTACACAGAGGCAAAATTACCCCAGCTATCCTGTTTGCCAGTACCCATGGGAGCCTTTTAGACATCCTGCAAACTTTTACAACTGCCTGTTGCAGTCAAATGTAACTTATTAATGTTTTGTAACCAATGTTGACTACCTTTCTTGTAGCATACTTTCAAGAATTGAGGCATTCGGGTTTTTTATTAAAGGAAAATTCCACCCTAAAACTAAAAAAACATATTTTTTCATTGTATCTTTATTTTTGAGCTATTTTAATGCCTCAAAATCACTCCAAGTGTTTCTTTTACAATTTTAATGTGTTTCTCTCCAAATGGCGGATGATGGGGCCTGCCTTGGTAATGTGATCTGATTTTCTTGCTTTCCTTCCTTCTTCCCAGAATACATTTCAAGTCCTCTTTATATGACTCATGCCAGACATAAGGAAGTGGCGCTGTTTTCTCATGCCATTAAAATATAATGGCAGGACTGTGAAACACTGTCATCTAAGCACACCTTCTGTAAAAGAGCTGCTTCTCTGTTTACCTGTCTGAGCCTCATTTATCTGTCTGCCAGAGCTTGTTCTATGCTATAAATAGCTGTTAGCTACTTGCAGCAAAAGAAAGCAGATAAACAGTTTTTTGTAAGAGGAGTTTTTTGTAGTCCAAACAAACTTAATAAACCCTCCCCCATACTCTCATGCTGAGGTGTGAAAACTCTCACTGCAGTAAATAATCCTTGCTATAAATTTACAAGTGACAAGTAGTAGGACTCTAAACTTAATCTGTCTGCTACTTCCCAATGCCTTCAGTGGGAGGAGTTTTCTGTCTCATGAATGATGCTGACTTAAAATGTGCTTTACTAGTTCCGCAATTATTTCGGTCATGTTCCCCCTCCTTTTTTCTATTTCATATTTATTTATACTTTGGTAACCAGGAAAGTGAACTGGTCCCAGGACCCCTTTTAGCCACAACATAAGCTACACTGGCAAAGATAACAATTATTAAATGCACTTATCAATATAAATAAAAAAATACTGACCAAAAGACATTGACCAAGATTGGATTGGACGTGGAATGCATAGCCAATGTGCGACAGTGACCAAGTAAATCACTGAGCAACATTTACTAGAATGTATACATTAATAATGCTGAACTACACTATGTTGTTATAAATAATTAATTGTATGCACACATCCTGCACACACACACACACACACACACACACACACACACACATATATATATATATATATATAGTGTGAGTACATGTGTACAAAAGCATGTGTGTGCGTGCACGTGCATTCAAACACAGTTAAGTACTTCTGATCTGATTTCCTTTTCTTAGTGTTCTTAATGAAAAGACACATAGTAAATGTATGTTAAAGTAAATTCAGCTGCATGTTATGGTTGCTCTCTGACAATGCAAGTACTGACTCAAAGTCATTGGGAATCTCTTACAATGGATCTTCATGTACCAGATATGCATCCCCCTCTGCAAGGATGTCATAGCATAAAAGACATTTTTTTTATGAACAGTATCAGTGCACCTAGTTGATAGGGTTGCCACCTGACTCTCTCTTTCTGCAGTTCTGGCTTGTGTGTGTGTGTAGGGGGTGGCTTGAAAGTGGTAAATGCATTTATACTTTACAAGAAAAAATATGTACTGACTTTTCCCTAAATATCACAGAAATCTTTGCTACTACTCTTAAGTTATCTTAACACAAACTATTATAAATAACATTTACTGTGTTGCTGTTTATGTAAATTTGTCAGAAGAGTTGACAGTTGCCTTTAAACCCCCTGATTGATCTAATTGCTTTGCTTTGCTTTGCTATGAAAAGGGGAGTGTTAAGTTCTCCTCCCTTCTGCAATAAAAACAGTGGAAACAATTTCACAGCTTTCTGTCTTTTTTATATCAGCTGCTGTGTTCCTGACATTACCAGGATTAATTACCCATCTAAGATTGACACCAGTACCAAACAGGGTAAACTACAGATTTAACTGTGTCTATGATATGTCATGCAGGTGGAGACGAATGTTTCTGCAAAGTATGTGAGAAGTTGAGTTTTAAAAA
The DNA here is from genome assembly GCF_019279795.1 of Protopterus annectens. Taxonomy (NCBI): domain Eukaryota; kingdom Metazoa; phylum Chordata; order Ceratodontiformes; family Protopteridae; genus Protopterus; species Protopterus annectens. The sequence goes on from NC_056725.1 coordinate 678,036,148, forward strand.
AGTAGGTGGGCTTTCCCTTCCTTTGACTCCAATGCAAGGAAATAAAAGTTTAAAAAAACTACAGGCAGATTTCTGGTACATACACAATGCTGGAACCATATTATAGGGAGAAAAGAAACCTAACGATTGAGTTAAACTGTATGAGAGGGCGGAGTTTTCCTTTAATTTTAATTAAGTGTATAATCTTGAATTTCATGACTGTGATGATATGGGCAAGTGCCAACATAGCCAGCTGGATTTTTGTAAATAATGATATGTCCTTTGAATATCAAACTGATTTAAGATGCTTGTGTTACAAATGTATTAGTATTGCATGTCATTTGTATATCAAGCTGATTTGTACAGATGCTTGCGCTGAAAATGTAGTAGTGAGGTTTGCTTGTGTTAAAATGTATCAACAGTGCACCCTGCTGAAATGAAAAGAAATGTACATGTATTATTGCAACTGCATTAGTACCAGCTAACTTACTTTAAGAAAAATAAGGGAAATGTAAATGAGCTGTTAAGCCATAAAAATGGCACCCCTTTTACTGAGCTAATGAATAAAGACTTTGCCCAGAATCAACATCTCCAGTCCTATTCAGCACTGTGGGGGTGCCATTTTAATGGCTTAACAGCTCATTTACATTTCCCTTATGTTTTAAAATACCATCACAGACAGTAGATGCTCCCCCTGTTCCACAGTGTTGTGTGCTCACCCCTCTGAAGTGCTGCTCGCTGTCTGCAGGTCTACCCCTCGCTCCAGCTGGTGCCATTCACCTCGCTGCCTGTTGTACTTCCCACTCAACTAAAGATATACAGATCCTACAGTAGAAGAATTGAAACCTACCATTAAGGTAATTCTGAAGTCCTGCTCGCTCTCCACAGTTCTAACCCTCACTCCAGCTGGTCCCATTCACCTCACTGCCTGTTGTACTTCCCACTCAACTAAGGACATACAGAACCTGCAGTATAAGAATTAAAACATACAGTTAAGCTAATGTAGGTGCTTTTTCTGTGATAATACCTTTGAACAACTTCAATTTATTGGCATATTATGACCTATATTAAATAGTATGCACTCTTGCAGGACAGCAGCTGATAGCGTCCCCCCTTTTTTTTCCACTCCTTGCCTTGCTCACTTTCTACCACTAGGTGACAGTAAAACACCACTCTTTGAGGCTCTTCCATGTACTAACAAGACTCAGTCAAGCTGTTTTCCCCACGGAGACTCTAAGTGAATCAGTGTCTCCTGACTGAAAGTGTTGCTTACAAAGCATATCTTACTGTTGCTGTAATAAAAGCACCCCTGAAAACTAGCAGTTACAGCTCTCAATTACTTACCGTTCCACAGTTTCAGTTCCAAGTCTCACTGATAATTTTTTTCTTAGCAGCTGTTGGGCTGGCTCTACCCACTCCATTTGCCCTTTAGGCTCATTCCACTCTCAACCAAACCCCCTTTCCCTCCCACCCACCCCTGCTTCCCCCAGATTTATACTTAGCAGTAACTCCACCCCCTCCAATCAACTTTCACCCACTCACACAATACACTTCTGACTGTACCCCCCCCCTCGATAGCCTCCTCCCCTCTCTTCCCTAATCTCCACCCATAACAGTACCTTCCACACTCCAAAACCTTTCTATATTCATTTTACAAGTATGGCACACCCTACATACTCCACTCTCCCCTGTTTATTTCTAATTCTTGTCCTTAGCCCTACTAATTCTTATTACCTTCCCCAAATTTACACTTCACCCCACAGCTAGTATTTCTACAATTATTCCCTCTGCAGTGACAAACCGTTAAACAGCTTCCATAATATATCACCCAGCCTACTTGAATACCATTTAATTAATTTATCAAAACTAAAAATATTGCCCTATACCACCATAAATAAAATCATCTACCACTATCTAGCAACCTATAACAATATTCTTCCAAAGCACTCCCTTAACAACCAAAACAGAATCACCCTATGTGGTGACATCCACCCTATCCCAGGACCCTCAGGCATGACCACACTCAACCAAACTCTGTTTTCTAAAGCGCTACTCTTAGCAACCTTAAACATTCATAGTGTCTGTAACAAAAGTACAGACTTCCATGCTTGGCTGTCACAAAACACCTGACATCTTAGCAGTCACCAAAACCTGGCTAAAACCTCAAATGCAAGATATTGAAATAATACCTCCAGGTTATAACATGCTACGGAAAGATAGAGCCAACAAAAAAGGAGGTGGGGGTATCCCTAATCTTTGCTGACGGTTTCACAATACTACCCTTCCAGAAAACACTCCCACCATTTTCAAATGCTGAATATCCCAGCGGGACAAAATATCCGAACCCTTGAAAACACCCCCACATGGATGTCAGAAAATATCTGCAATGAAACTGCTATTATGGGAGATGTAAACATCAATTGGCAAGATTTAATAATGGACTCCCCAACAAACAACATAAACCTCTACAAGTTCACACAACTCATCACCAACCCGACCAGAATGCTCAGCAGCAATACACCAGGAGCCACCCTCTGCTAAATCTTGGTTTCAGATCCACTTAAATGCTCAAATCCAAAGACCCTACTCAATATACTCAGCGACCACTTACCTGTTTTCACTTCTAGATTAACTCCACATATATCGAAATCTCATAACTATAAAGCCACCAGAAACCTCAAACATTTTGATCAACAAGAATTTCTCAACATTCTGAAACTCAGATTGGCGCCCACTAAAAACTATCCCATTGGATGATGCCTTATACTATTTTAATAAGATAGTCCTAGACACACTCAACAACCTAGCCCCTCCTCATACTAAAAGAGTAAAAATCAAACCACACACCCAAGCTAACAAAGTCCACTAAACAACACCTACAAAATAAGGACAAGGCCTGGAAAGAATGGCATAAAAACAAAAATAAATGTAACCTACTTAGATACAAACAGTTAAGAAACAAACCTAAAAAGCTAGTATGTACTGACAAGAGAAACTATTTCTCTGAGTAACCACAGAAACAACCCAAAACAATTCTGGAATAGCATCACTATTCTCCTTACCCCTGGCACCAGACAAAACCCATCACCATGCCCAGAAAAACACCATCACATATAGCCACTATACTCAACTCACATTTTATAAGTACCATACATAGATTAATAACTCTTCTCCTTTACCCTCACCCTATCAAATTTCTTTCCCCCTCCTCCTCTACCCCCAAAACCAGTCTTCACTTAGAAAGATCCCCCCATAGACAATTCTTCTCCCCTTCACCAAAGCAATATTATACCATCTAGCCTCTACTCACTGCAACCAATACCAACCACAGAAATTCAGAGACTCGTCAGAAAATTAATGCTCTCTGTCCTCAGAATACTTAACCCCATTAGCATTCTGACCAACCGCTCAATTACAAAATCCTATGTCATGAACCTCTGGAAAAAAATCCATCATCACCCTACTTCACAAAGGACGTAACTCCAATAAACCCTCTAACTATCGTCCAATCTCTATCCTCCTCTCACTATCCAAACTCCTTGAAAAGTGCATCCATAAACAATTACTTCACCATCTCACACACAACATCCTACTCACCCCCACCCAACATGGCTTTCACCCCTCACACAGCACAAGCACTGCACTTATCCCCTTCAAATCCAAAGACCCTACCCAATATACTCAGCGACATCCATCGACTCAAGTAATGTTACTTTGGTACTACTACTAGACCTGTTGAAGGCTTTCGATACAGTATCACACAAAAAACTGCAACTCCTTTCTAATATCGGCTGCACCGCACCCACCCACCAATGGTTTAATAGCTACCTCACTAACAGGCAACAATGCGTAAAATGGCAAATACCCTATCAGAATACCAAACCAACCAAACTGGAGTACCACAAGGGTCCATACTTGGACCTTTACTCTCTAACATATTTACCAACAACCTTCACACTGCTTCTCCTCTTAGCCCTATTATCCAATATGCAGAGGATACTACCATCATCTCCTCGTCAAGTAACTTACAACACTTCCAACAAATAATCCAAGATACATTCACTGCAATCGAAGCCTGGTTAACCAAATCACAACTACTTCATAATGCCAAAAAAGTAAAACGTCTACTCTTCGCAGCAAAACCCCTCTCACTTGACTCTCACTTTCATATTTTCTCCCAAAGCAACACAGAAATTGAAATTGTATCCCATGCTAAGTTATTAGGTACTACCATTGACACTAAACTTACATTTGAACACCATATTGGTAATGCCATTAAAAAAACACTGAAAATTAGGAGCCCTGTACAGACAAACATTTCATGGACAGCACCACCAAAAAAGTTCTCACCAACACTTACTTGCTCTTTTTGATCTACAAATTATTTTAAACAACTCTGTTCTTACTATAAATCTCACTAACTTTAACTATCATTGTAACCCCTCACCCCTTTAGAACTACCCCACTAATGATTTTTCTTTCCCTTTATTAATTCTTTCAACCTAATACTACCCCTCTAGTGATTTTTTCCTTTCTTAACTTTCAACCTATTTCAGTATTTACAAAAAGAAGTGTGTGTGCGCGCATGTGTGTGTGTGTATGTATGTATGTGTGTGTGTGTATATATATATATATATATATATATATATATATATATATATATATATATATAGTAAATTACTGTTTTTCTTTCTGATATTGTAACTATCCCTCAGTTTATTAGTCTGTTTCTTGTTTTGTTATATTGTACTGTACTGTACTGTAATTTCTGCAAACTCTGTAAATGCTTGTAAAATAATGTGCAATCATAATGTGTTTGTGGAGCTTTTCTCCCTGGGCCTCGGTTGAAAATGGACTCCAGTCCCAATTGGACTTTCCCGGTCAACTAATGCCAATAAATAAACAAACAAATAACAAACAAATAAAATAAATAAATTTCCTTAAAGTGAGCTAGCTGGTACATTTAATGCATTTGCAATAGTACATATACATTTATTTTCATTTCCGCAGGGTACACTGTTAATACATTTTAACACAAGCAAACTTCACAAATACATTTTCAGCACAAGCATCTTATATAAATCAATTTGATATTCAAAGGACATATCATTCTTTACGAAACTCCTGCTGGCTATGCTGGCACTTACCCATATCATCACAATGGCATAAAATCAAACTCCCTGTAGTTTCTTTTACTTCTCGTGTAGGATGCTGGCAAATTTTGATATGCAGCTGACATCTGACACTATAACAAAACGTATAATCCATCTGTGTTGATGAAAACAGCATGTTGTTACATTAGCCAGTACATAACCTCTTATGGTCAGTCTTGAGGTAATTAATTCACTACTATGAATGTATGTGAAAGGGTTGTCTACAGTTTTAACATATGTGGGTGCACATTGAGACATAATTATTGTGTAACTGCCTGTGACCCCCCCAAAAAAAACTTACTGCTAGTTTTGCCACTTAAGAAATTAACCTGATTCATTAACAACACAAGACAGATGGGGATATATCACACTAGTTGAATTCAACAAAATTAACTTATTTCACTTGTCATCTATAAGATGCAGTGTCCAACTTCAGTAATTAATGTGGCAGAAACCTTACCTGTTTAGCTACTGCTGCTGTGTTTGAAGTGCATAAAAACACAAAACAGCAGGATTACACATTTTGATAAAGTATTGTGCTTTTCATAGGCTTTAACCCGAATAATCCTCTGGGGCAGCTCTCACAAGAATTGCTTTCCTTTTCTTTGACTATAGTCGAACAGAAGACAAAAACCTGAGGCAGAAAATATCTCAGACACTTTGAAGGTACTATTTTGAAAAGTATGTAAACAAGTCAGGTATACATTCCAGAAACAACTTTATTTAAACACGTGGATAGGACAGTTAAGAGTAGCTGTGAGAGTATGGTGCTTTACAGACATAAGACCAGATGTATGAAACAATTGAGGCCTGATGTTTGCCCATAATGTAGTAAAGCCTGCAGCACAGCTTAGATTATCAAGCAGTCCTCCCTAACAAAGTCTTTGCTATAGATTTATGAAATTAAATGTCTTACCTTGCTAACAGAATGAACTTCATGCAACTATTTTATAAATGCCAGCAATAGTGAATATCCAAGTAGGAAAAAGGCATAGCTGAAACTGATTCAAAGAAATGTCAAAAAGTACAGCTTCACAGAAACAGCAAGTTACAGGGCTGTACCAGTGGTACAGTAATCATCAAGATCTGAATGAGATGGTGAAGGAAGCAAACAAATTAACTTGTTCAAATTCTTTGGTGTAAGGAATTACATTACCTTAGAGAAAGGCAAAATCATTTTCCAATTCATTCTTTTTTTTTTGTACAACTGCCTGCTTGTTACGTAGAAAATCATTTTTGTTCTTCAGTGGGTGCTACAGGCACAAGGACGTGCATGTACAAGTCAAGACCAAATTCTTCCATACTTAAGCTGCAGACATTTGTTGTATCTACATCTTTCCTGAAAGATGAATGATGAACATAAAGGAAAAAGGAAAAATGGAGGGTCATAATAAATACTTCTGTTTAGTTAAACTTAAATCTGCAGCTAATGTGTTATATGCCATAAATTCAGTCAAATGTGATAACCTACTCTTTTGAGTTAAATATTTCTGGCTGAGGAGAATGTGAGGAAGGAACATTGTGGAGGGGACTGACACTAACTGACCTTTCAGTTGCAAGTTTCTAATTCCAGTGCCTGCATTGTAACTGTCATTATAGAATGTTAATGTCAGAAATAAGCAATAACCCACGCCTGGGTGTGGGTAATGCTGGATTTAACCACGGTTGGCGTGGTTTGGTCATGAGGGCGAAGCCCGAGTGGCCAAAGACGACCGTGGGTAAATCCAGCATTACCCACACCCAGAAGTGGGTTATTGCTATTATACAATGACATTATTTAATAAAAAATACTTACTTTTATTAAATAATGGCATTGTATAATGCCTCCTTGCTGCCCTTCCGCAGCTGTCTGGTACTCTGGAGCAGTTCTGATGTACTGTGCATGCTTATGCAGTACATCAGAGCTGTGTGTAGAGGAAACAATGGAGAAAGGAAGATCTCCGTTGCTTTTTAAAAGTGTCTTGCTATGTTAAATGCATTTAACATAGCGAGATAGCTTAAAAAAAAGCTATGGAGATCTTCCTTTCTCCGTTGCTTTTTTTATGCTATCTTGCTATGTTAAATGCGTTTTAACATAGCAAGATAACAGCAACGGAGCTGTTCAGTTCTCCGTTGCTGTTCAACACATACAAAAAAAAAAAAGACTTATACTAGTGGAAAAAGTCCGGGCGAACGGACCTTTTTCCATTAGTATAAGTCTGATTTACAATGGGCACGCTGACCAATCAGTGTGCACGTTTTAGAATATTAATGGGGGGGGTCATTGTATAATCACTAATAACCTATCTTTCTGTTGTATTTCAGGCCATCCTTCACCAAGAGGGCCACATGGATGATGCTTTGTCCCTTGCCTGCTCCCAGCATGAGGAGGCCCAAGCTGCCCGAATGATTTACAGCACCAGTGGCCTCTTCACTCAATTCATCAAGTAAGTTGTTTGATAAGCAGCTAGCAATGAAAAGAAACTGAATTTTTTAAAAATATTTTGTAACAGTAGTAGCCAACAAAAAAATAAACTGACATCATTTGTGATGTGTCATTTTGAACAGGTAAATATGTTAATATTTTAAACATAAAAATGGAATACCAGTCTCAACTGTAATTCTACCTTTCTTGGATCTCTGGCATAGAGGGATAAAGCCCTCAACTGATGCTGAGACCTGGACAACCTCAGAGAGGTTAGCAGTCCCTGAGCTAGAGGAGCCATATAGGGTGGTGGAATTCAGTGGCTTATATTAGTGAGCCAGTATCCTTGGGGGGGGGGGGGTGTCTGAGGTTCTATCTAAGCTGGGGCATGCCCAGGTGGAGGCCACAATGTGACGTCTTTGCTGAAGACAGGCTATCATTTTGTAGCAAAGGAGGGACGTGCAGTCTGCAGTCATAGGTAGTGATTCTTGTGATGCGATCTGCACTTTACCCAGTTAAGTTTCCCATATCCTGCATACGAAAAATTCTCATCCCCAGCCATGTAATTTGATGTCAGTGCCCTTTGGCTCTCATTTCTGTCAAATGAAAAATGGATTTTTAGAGATACTAGACCATAAGTGTTACAACAGGATTTGGCCATATCCTAGCCTTGACAAGGATGTGAGAGGGGAGTTCATCATTCTTAGGGGTAATTGGGTATTAGGCTGCTGTCTCCCTGAAGGTGGAGAGTCCGCCTGCAGGGTTGCCACAGGATTCAGCAAGACCACCTCCCCAGTAAGGAGTGCATAACAGGAATGAATGGGCTAACAGGGCAGTTGATGAATGTCAATAAGAGAGAGGTGGGTACCAAAACAGGTGATTTCTTTATGGAATGAGATGTAGAGAAGCACAGATGGTGTGAATTGTCTGAGTTGCACAATGAATCTGGAAATTAAATGTGAGACTGTACAAGCCCAATAAACAGGAGACCATGAAGATTGACAGTCTGACTACAACTACTTGTTTAATCTGTAAAAAATGTTTGCGTCTCCCCCTTCCCTACCTAATTTAATTAGTGTGACCTTTAGGATTTATAAGAAAATGGGTTGGACAAAGAGAACATTTTAATAATATTTATTGCAATGCTGCAAAAATCTCCTTTCTCATAGATTTTAACTGCAGAGTTTATATTGTTTGCAGAGTATATTATGTACTCTATATATTATATTGTACTTGGTTTAATAAAAATGGGGGACTGTGGGTCTCGAGCCAACGTAGGCCTCAAAAGTGTAGCTTTTAATGCTTTTTAAACTTTTATTTCATTATAAACAAGGAATACCCAAGCATTTGCTCTCATCAAAAATGTTAATATGCAGCACAGCAGTCAAAACAAATCCTCTTGCCAAAATATTTTAAAAATGTGTTCAAAAACAATTGCTAGACTATCTCCTGCAGGAATATCTCCTGTCCTCTACACAGCATGGCTCCATATTTCCCATAGTACTAGCAATGCCCTTCTAACCTATATAGAATCTGTTAATAAATCTGGAAATAATGGCAAACTTGTCTCTTCCTTATTTTTAGATGTGTCTGGAGCCTTCGACACAGTCTCTCTCAGCCCACCCTTCTGTGGTTCAAAATCTACCTGTCCAATACGTATCAGGCAGTAAAATGACGTTCCGTGCTTTTGCCTTCCCTCCCAGTCACCAACGGTGTACCAAAAAGCTCTGTCCTTGGTCCCCTCCTCTTTAACAATTTCACCAACACCCTCTATACGTTCACACAACAGGTCACCCTAATACAGTATGCGGAACTCCAGTCCGCTAATGATTGGCAGTAGATTTTGACGTGCTGGCTTGCCGGGCCTAACACATAACCTTCAACGAAGGAACGCCCATTCACGCATGTCGCCACACAGAAGACGCTCTGACTGAGAATCGAACAGGCAACGTCTAACTGTGAGGCGACAACGCTACCGCAGCACCACCACCGCAGCATCTGACAACATGGTACACCTCCAAAAAATACTCCAAAAGCTTTAACAGCCACTGAAACTTGGCTGAATAACTTATAACTCTTGCAAAAGACCAAGCAGCTACTTTTCCGCCAAATCCCTCTCTCATGAAAAAATTAAAAAAAATAAAGTCCTCTGTCTTGATAATACAGCCACTAAAGTCACTTGTCATAACAAACTATTAGAGGTGATAGTGGATGATAAGCTTACATTCGAACTGCGTATACAAAATTGCATAAGAAAACCTCATCAAAAACTTTCTCACTGACGCAACTAAAATTACACTTGCCACTACTTATCTCCTTCTTACACTTATTTATGGTGCTCCCATCCTCACTAACCTCCAGACTTCACAAAAATTAAAACTTGAACAATGCTATAACAAAGTTGCTTAATGTGCAGCAAATATCCCTTTCAGAACTCGCCACTGTATAGCACTAAAAAGCCTAAATGGGTTAAAACTGCAACATCAACTAACATGCACAACTTCTTACCACCTATAAAATTATCCAGCATCCATCTGCCTGTCCAGCACTAAACACCATTCTACACAACTATTTTCCCAGTCAGTCATTGTGATCCAGTGACCAAAAACTCCTGTCTGTCTTCAAACCTGTCAAATCTGCTGGCATTGTCTGTACTTGTAAAAGGTTGCTAAGGCCTGGAACTCCTTACCTCTGTCTATCAGGTCAATACCTTCCCTCCCATCTTTCAAAAACCACTCTGAAAGACTTCCTAGCTAAAATCTGACTATTTTTTTGCTCAAAACCAGGATAAACTATTCCCCTAAATGTGAACAAATACCTTTCCATTCCTTATACTTCTTACTCTCCCTTCTTCATTTACTTCCTTACTTCTATCAAATTATCTTCCCAGACTTTCTGTCGATATATAAAATAAGCCTGTTTTTCCCTCACTTCATATTGCAATTCCTGTTTGTATTAGACTAAATTAACTTTCATTTCTCTAAAAACTGTCTAAAACTTCTCTAAATATTAAATGATTGTCATATAACTTCTACTGATTCTTAATCAGTGTTTTTATATTATGTCTAATTTGTTATAATTTAAACTGCAGACATTTTTGTTTTATTTTTGAGGATTGTAAAATTATTATTAAGGGTTGGGTGGGTGGCCTAATGGTTAAGGTGTTTGCCTTACAAACACAAGGTGCAGGGTTTGAGTCTCACAAGGGATAATTGCCTAAGCTTAAAATGGCTCGCAAGAGCAGTTAGCTTAGTGCTAATCTATGAACCTATTATTCTTAAAATGTTTTGTAATAATCTGGAGCTTTTTTCCCTGGTCTTCCGCTGAAAATAGGCTTCTACCCATTCGGTAATCAAATGTCAATGAATAAATAAATGACTGCACAAACCTGGATTTGGCCCACATTTTATAGTGTGCTTGCAAGAATCAGAGCTTAAGGAAAATGATGGTGTATGTCATTTAAATCTGACTCATAACTGCTCAGAAGTGTTATCTACTGAGACAAGGCTATGAGCTTCTTATAAGCATCATCATGTGTACTAAGATTTGGTTCCCTCTGCCTCTGTCCGTCTGTCATGTAAGCTTGAGCAACACATTTAACGAGACATCTGACTTGTCTAATATGCAAGGACATGGAAAACATATGGAAATAATAAATAATGACACAGGAAACCTTCAGTCACTAGATCCAGACCAGTTTTGTTTCATCAATGGTAGGCCATGCCTACTGAACCTGGTGGACTTCTTCAAGGCAGTCAGCAAAGCAATGGACAAGGGAAAGCAGTGTGTACTGCCTACTTTGGCCTGGCCAAAGCTTTTGACAAAGTACCTCACTCAGGCATTGTTGATAAACTCACAAAATTAGGTATAAATCACTGTGTCACCCACTGGTTACTGAGGTGGCTTACAGATAGGACCCAAGAAGTTAGGATAGGGGAGTCTACCTTCACAAAGAGGCCTGTCACTAGTGGAGTCCCTCAGAGCTAGAAGCTGGGGCAGTTTCTTATTGATATCTATTTCTCTGAGGTAAGGGTCAAAGTCAAAAACTGATTGTAAACTGGGCACAGCCATAGGGTTCCCCAGTGACATAAATACCCTCCAAGAAGGCCTGACATAGACAATTAACTGATTCCAGAGCTCAGTGCCAAGAAATGCATAATAATATCCTTTGGGAAGATGGCTACCCCTGGTATCTAACACATTGATAATCCACTCCTAAGAGCAGACCCAGTGGTCAGAGATCTGGGAATACATGTAGACAACAACCTGGCCTTTGACCATTATGCATCTATGGTGGTAAGGAAATCATTCTATGTTGCACAACTTCTAAGCAAGGGTATGGTAACTAGGTCCAAGGATATCTTTGTTCCACTGGCCTCAGCCTTCATCAGACCAATCACTGAGTACAAGATCCCATTTGGTATGTACCTGACAAGGCATATGCAACAACTGGAGCAGCTACAGAGGTTCCTCACAAAAGAATGCAAGACATTACCAATATGTCATAAATGGACCACTTCAAAATCTCCTACAGATCTTTGCTTGGTCTACAAAGCATCCTATGATCCCATTCTTATAGACCCTGGTACACTTCTAAAAAACAAATAACATTAGAATTACTTAATCCGGAGACCTAAACCTTGCCTTCGGCATAAATAGGGCATACTGGGTGGGCAGATGTGTGTATCAGAGAGACCCCTTCTTTGAAAGAGGCTTTCCATCCATGTCAAGCAGAGCTCTTCCCTAAATTGATTCAAGTGCAAGTCGGAGCAGTGGATAGGGAAATGGAAATTTATCCTGGTCTGGCACCTATGTTTCTAATAGATAGAGGTAGATGACCATCCATGCCCAAGTCTACAGATATGCCATAAAGAAACTTTATATTATAGCAACCAGACAGATGCATTTAGGAAGCAAGGCTAGGCTTAAAAGGTTCCTCCAGGGTCGTTAGCTTAGTAATCTCCTATGAACCACCTAGGAACGATGCTTCTGAGTCCCCTCCAAAAAGAGTCAGTTTATTCAGTTAACTGAATTTAAAAAATGACTGCATACATGCAGCACTGCAGGCCTTTTCTCATCTTTTTTAGAAATCACTACCACAGGATTATGTGTCTCGAATCAACCAGCACAGTAATTTAAAGTCTGATCATTACTTTATTCCTTGTACCCATAATTCACTTCTGTTTTATTTTACTACATGCTCAGCTTTATATGGACTGATGCTTATTTCCTATGTTCACAGCATTGTATCTGTTTTATAAATCTTTGCTGGCAAGAGAATATCAAAATGCCAGAATACTTATCTATTTGGTTGTTTCTTATGTTACCTGCATTTTGTTTATTTTACAATAACTGACTTTAGTTTGGCTAGTCCACTGCTTAGTTTGTTCAAGAACTGACAGAATTTACTAGATGTGTTTTTGTTTCCCCCCAATGATCTGTATTGAGGTCAGTAACTTACTTTACTGTACTAATTAATATTTCAATCAATATACCACTGAGTCAGTGCTTCATTCAGCCTTTGTTTCATGATTACATCTGTCAGGAGATAAAGTGCATATTGACATGGAAAGTGGAGCTCTCTCTTTAAACAGTTGTAGGAACAGCCTTGTACATATTTGTTGGAAGAGAAAGAAGAGCTTTTCTATTGCTATGAAAGCAAGGAGGTTTCTTTAACAAGTACTTCAGCTGCTTGATTTGGGGGGGGGGGGGCAGAGAAATCCTGACTGCCCCATGAATGGGTAAATCAGGACAAAAAATTCCAATAATGAAAAAGCTACATGAAAAAGCATGGTTATGGAAAAAGATAAAAATAAAGTACACACGTATAAAGCAAGAAGGGGCAGCTAGAAAAAGATACCCACAGACTAAATAAATGTTACCTGAAATAATAAATGCCACTGATGGAAGAACAATGTCTTGACAAGTGTGGTAGTAACAGCAGCACAGTACACTGGGAACTGTGAATGGCATGCAAGAAGACTCGATTACACAGTCTACATGATATACAAGGCAACCAGAAAGTAGAAGAGACACAATGTTTGTTTATTTTTTTTAATTATCCTTTGTTGACCATGTTAGTAGCCTCTTTTCAGGGAAGACCTGAGGCAGTATTAATACTACTTGAGGAAATTTGGCCAGGGCATCAGGAAACTTCCCCTACTCATTATTGTTGTGGGTGGGAACCATTTTGGAGGAGCACTTCCTGTTTCCATTCCAGGTGCAGATGCAACCTGGAGAAACAGGGAGGCAGATGAAAACAGAAGGAGATGATGGAGAAGTGAAAGAAATGAAGGAGAAAGGAAATATCAAGACTGGAGAAAGTGCAGTTGAAAATTTTCACTGAAACCTATTTGATGGAGATGTGTCAACAAATGATGGATACATAATTATAACCTTCCAGCCAGGAGAGTTGTGGGATGATTTATTTAAAGAAATGGTGGTGCGGTGCAGAGTGTTCAAGAAAATGAAGATATTTCCCAGGGGTACATTATGGAGAAAATACAAAAGGAGGATGCAGAGGCAGTCTTGAAGAATAGCAGTGAGATGGAAAAGGGAACATATGCAGAGAAAGAAAAAGAAGCAAAAGTGGAGTAGCATAACAGAAGGCAGAAGAAAATGAAAAACGGAAGTAAATGGTAAGGATTCAAAGTAAAGAAGACAAAGAAACCGACAGGTATGAAGTGTGGAACAATTTAATAGCTCCTTTGGGAGTAAAAGCACCTGAGGTAAGAGCATTTATTCTTACTAACAAAGAGACATTTTGTGACATTATATCTGGGACTGTTTTTTCAGTGGAAGATTTTCTTGAAGAATATGAAAAAAAAAAGACTGTAACCCATGGAATCTTTATGTAATAAAATCATTTAACAGGGAAACAAAAAAAAAGATGATTTGTGTACAATTTTGAACAGAGGTAGAAAGAGAGACTTTGAAAGAACATTTGAAAGCTTTATGTAAAGAAGTACTGGATATTGCAAAAATTTATGACAAAAGGGGTTTATGGACTGCTGGCTGGGATTGTAATATTGTGTTAAAAATGGAAAGAGAAAAAATTATACATATACCAAGGGAGGTAATAGGGGCTGTTGTAAAATGCTGGGGGCAACTCAAAACATTTTTTGTTGTGGAAAAGGACATTTGATAAGCAACTGTGACAAAAGAAAATGTTATTTGTGGGGAAATGGGATATGATGTAAAAAATGTGAATTGAAATGTTATAAATATAACAAAATTGGACATTTATGGATAGATTGCAAAAATGAAAATAACAGTAAGGAAAAGGGAAAAGAAAGAAGAAAATGAACAAACAGAAGACATTTTAAAAGTAGTAGAAACAGAAGAAAAAACAGATGAGAAAAAATAATAAAGAGGCTCTAGAAAGAAGAAGGTTCTGAAATAAGTGATGAAAAATACGTAAAATGGGAGGCAGTAAAAGGAATAAAAGAACTCTGTTGGTAAAATGGTAAAAGACAGAAAAAGAAAATTTAAAGGGGTAAGTACAAAAGACAAAAAAGAAAGGAAATGGTTGAAAAAGAATATATACAGCTAAAAATTGGGTCTGGGTGTAATGGTTAAGGTGTTTGACTCAGACACAAGGTACTGCATTTGATTCTCACCTTTGGGAAGGAAATTGATTAGGGTTAGAATGGCCTATTAAGAAAGCTAGCCTAGTAATTAGCTATGAACTTATGAAATCATGAATCTAAGGAAAAAGACAAATGAAAATTTTAGAGTGTTTCTGTAAACGTGAATAATATTATTTATTTATTGGCATTTGTTTACCATGGAAGTCTACTGGGCCAAAAGTGGAGAAAAGCTTCACCCTGCGGCTCATGCGCAGCATGCAAATATATTTACCAAGCTGATTGTTATACGTTTACTCAATGTAACATTACCATTAAAGTTCCAGGTCGCTTCAGTTGTCATAGTATCAGTGTTTATGTGCATTTCTGTACACAATGCCATAATTTCTACATTGGCAAGATGTGTAGAAAATTGTTAGACCTGATCAAGTAACACATAAGAGCAATAAATCATATGAATTACAAGAATGCTTTTGCCAAACACAGCGCAGTGTGCAACAATGGTTCATTCAAATTTTTTGTACTTCAACAGATTGTACCTTTGGTTGGAGACTTTGATACCTTATTAGAAGTTAAAGAACTCAAATGGCAACTTCTGCTCAATGCAGAAGCAACGCCAGGACTCATTGAAAACTTTAACTTAAATGCGGGCTTAGATGGTACAGATAAAAAACATTACCGAACTTATTGTTTATGCAACAAGTTTTAGCAGTGCCAAAGGTCTAACAATTTGTTAAAGTTTCAGCAATCAGCTTTAGCTAAGTTTCATTTTTTTAAAGCCCTCTAGCAACAGTTTCCATTGGTCAACGTATTAGCTCTTGAGTATTAATCCTGACGGGTTACTGTACCACAGCCACTATTTGAATATGCACCCATACATCCAGTACCTTATGATTCACATCACTCTTCCTGGTTAATTTACATTGGTTAATGTCAGTGAGTCATTTTAAAATGTTTTTGGTGGTTCTAGAATCTCTAAATGTTTATTATTTATTACCTGTGTCTCTCTTAATTTATCATGTTCTGATGAAGTTCTATTAAATAAAGAATTAAAGTGCTTTTGCAGGTCCCGTTTCCTTTCTCAAAGGGTCTTAGAAGTTTTCTTAGTTTATTTACACTTAGTTCTTCTGCATTTTGGTTTACTGTTTAAAATATAGAACATACATATAATGTAATTACTGTATATATTGTGTTCTGTAATACGCATTTTACATGTTATATATATATAGATGATTATACTAATGTGGTCACGTACATGTTATACATTATATAGAGATACATATGTATGTTGTTATATTTATTTTTATTTTATTTTACATTTGTTTACCAGGGTAGTCTGACTGAACACAAGTCCATTTACAGCGGAGGCCCGGTGAGAAAAGCTTCACAATTAGATTAACATCATCATGGTAATACAAACAATCATATAACAGTGATAATTAAGGTAAGTACAGACATAAAAAGTCTCATACAATCTAGTCTAAACAAACAATACATCAGCAGTAAGTGAGTAAATTTACAAAGATAGAGAGTCTTATACATCAAAGATTAACACTGATTAGTGAGATAGGATAACAGAATAAAAAAAATAAAAAATGATTAGAGATGACATATTATGCAATTTCAGGTTGATAGTAAGATACCTAACTGTAGCATATATACAGTAGAGATAGCAGGAAGGAAGGTGTAAAGTGTGCTGAGATTGTGAGAGTCATGTGATGCAAGGACATAGCCATGTATTCATAAGATGTGATTTGAGAGCATTTTTGAAATGTGTGTTAGTAGGGGCAGAGGTCAGATAAGGGGGGAGGTTATTCCAGGATCTAGCTATGGCATGGGGGAAAAAAGAGCTTTCCCTGAGTTGTTGTTAGCTTTAGAGATGCAGAGGAGGGATTTCTCAGTAGATCAGAGAGGACAATTAGTTCTGTATGGAGAGAGTAAATGGCTTTAGTGCTGGGTTTTTTCAGGATGTCTAACAATATTAAAGGGAATGACTAGCTGGTGGTAATTGAGTAGGTGGGGAAGTTCTAACCATCGTAGTTCCCTTAGAGATTGACAGTGATGGGTTCTGAAAGTGCAGTTGTTAGCAAAATTGGCAGTTTTATTGTAACATGATTCAAGTCTGGTGAGATCAAGTTTTCTGACTTTGGTAAGAATTGGTGTGACATACATTAGAGTGGATAGTAGATGGGTTTGGGCTAGAGTGATCCATGCCTGTTCTGAGAGGAATTGTTTATGCCTATGCAGGGTTCCCATTTCTTTGTGGACCTTTTTTATGGCTTGTGAGATAAGGACATCGAAGAATCGGTTATAGTCAATTTCTACACCGAGGAGTTTGATATGGTCAGAGGGAGATATGATGGTGCCATTTTTGGAAAAGATTGAAAAGGGTAGGGGGGTAGGTATAGATTTGTTGGGGGTGAAAAGTAGCAATTTTGTCTTATTGGGGTTTAGGATTAGTTGGATATCAGTAATCCAACTTTCTACAGAACTGAAAGATTCTTGTATGAGTTGTTGTAGAGTGGAAAGTGATGGAGCAGAGCAGATAAGAGCTGAATTGTTAGCATACTGTATAAGGGAGGCAGGCTGGGTGGAGGTGTGTAGATTGTTGGTAAATATGGATAAGAGTAGTGGGCCTAAAATCGAGCCTTGTGGTACGCCTATCATAGTTGGGAGTAAAGGACATTGTATGCCTTGCCATTGACCTGATTGCTGCCTATGTGACAGATAGCTTTTAAACCAGGCAATAGTGCAAGGGGTAAAGGATAGGGTGGCCAGAGAGTCTAGAAGTTTGGAGTGTGAGAACATATCAAATGCTTTTGAGAGATCTAAAAATATTGCACAAACAAAATTATTGTTATTTCTGTGAAGGTTGAGAATACATTTCTAGTTTGTTGTTGATTATTGTACTTATTATGCAAGCATATATATGCATATAAACTTTGTTGATGTGTCAGTTAGGGAATCATTTCATTAGCTGTCTTCAGCTTCAAACCATGTCTCCTCTTGTATGCAGTGATAAATTCCCCCATCATACACACATGTACATAGCACATGCACACAAATACACTTGAACTACTGTGCCTCGTCAGTGCTACAGTAATCAAATATTTGGATCCAGAATTAATAAGTTAATAAGGTATGGCAGCTCCTTAGTGAGAGAGTTATGAATATGTGTTGAGTAAAAAGTAAGCTGTAACACTGACTGGCCGTGTAACACAGAGGGTGGAAGCCCTGACTTGACCCATCCAGATTATAGACATAGGTGTTGTACCAGACAAGCAGACATAGGAAATGGCAGTGAGCTGCTGATGCTGGTTCACAAGTCCTGGTGGGGGGGGGGTGGCTAAGAGGCTGGGGGCATTGGAGGTAGCTCTGGCTTGGCACTTGTGCGATACAAGTGGCAAGCCAGAAAGAAGCTCGAGTTTGCTGTGCATGCACTGCATGCTAATGCACTGTTTATAGAGGTCATAGCAAGTATGGTGCCACTGACCAGCAGCATTAGCTGTACACAAGCAAGCTGCTTCTGCTGGGACAGGGTTCCAGTGGATTAGGAGTGGAGTCCACAGGATCCTGAAGACTGACCTGCTCCTGTCTACCTGACTCCTGCCTCTCCCTCTAGGAGAATGAATTAAATGATTAGGCCCTCTGTTCCGGAAAAATAATCCATAAGGATCTTGCCTAGACTGGATGTGCTTGGATCTCTCTTCCAGAAGAAGAGGAGTGAGTTACCTGATCCGACAGTGCTACAAGGGTTAGTAGGGGTGGGAGAGTAAGCTATAACAACAGTTTATTCTCATTCTATAATTCTTTTCGCATAGTGAAATCAGCCCTACCTGCCTAACCGTGCACTTACACATTTGTTTGTAAATATTTGTACTTGCTTTACAGCCAGTGAAAGGTCATATCTAAGAGGATCACAGGACAAAATGGAAAGTCGTGACTGTAGAGCAAAATATAGACTAAGAAATTTAGCAAATTTTGCAGACAGCAGCTTGTGACAGTAAGCCAAATTAAGTATTTATTCCCGCATTACAATATTTTAATTATGTTAAAACAATATGAGAAAAGTGTCGGAGAATGACATGACATTACCCATTGTAGTAATCAGTAGCACAACTGTAAGAAAAACTTATCTTTAAAGAGGTTTGGACTCACCATTAATGAATTCCCAAGAATAAAGGAACAAGCACCTTTTATTCCATATTATTATCTGCCATTGGCTCCACTTCAGTGAACATGCAAAGGTGCTAGTAGGACAGATTTTAGAGATCGACATCTAAAGCTTAACTAAAGTAATATAGATTAAAAAAATTAATACGATGCTGAGCAACAGAAAATAGTAAATGTTAATCTCTGGACAAGGGAGTGCTCTAACTATGATGAAAAAAGAGAAATGTATGGAACTTAGTTGTCCTTAACAATTGTCTCCTTTATGCTTTTAAATGACTGACCCAAGTTTCATTATACCTTGTACTGGATAAATACTTGTTAGCAGGGCTAGCATCCTACTTGATATGTTTGACTGTGAGTTCTCTAGACTGCAAAAACCTATCACTAAATCTACAGTTTGATCCATTATTTCTTCTAAAGTGCCTCTGACTGAGCCAGTTTTTAATTTGCATCGACAGAACTCTAAACAACTTTGATATGCAGTGCAAGGTTTGTCTAAAGGACAGAGAGGCAGGAGAACTAACAATTGCAGTCAACATTGCGCAATATGACAGCATTATGGCAACTATGGCATAATGCTGATAGATGTACCAGTCAGAAAATGTTGCATGACCGTGAGAGGATGCTAAGTGCTCACAAGAGTAAAAGTGAGAGTATAGAGCAGTACAGCCATTCAGATTCAGAGAGCTGTTGTAATGTTGGGTACTTTTATGTAAGGGTGCTGCTTAGGAGTTGCACAGGTATTCATAGGATGCACAGCTGGGTCATGATGCTGTCCCATGTGACAGTACTGCTCCATTGTATGTGTGCTTAACATCAAGTCTAGGGGATGGCAGCAGATGTTTAAGCCTGTTCAGTCAAGTCAGGAGCGAACAGTGGAGGGCAGCTGACGCTCTAATGACTGATGATGCATACTTGGGTTTAATGTTAGTACTTCACTATACATTTTTCATGCATGGGTTATTCTTAGCTTGTATTTTCTGCAATATTTATATCCACTCTTGTCAAACAATGGGGATTTTAAATGACTGAAAATGTACTGGACATGAACCAGTACAACCACTGTGAAAGCTTGCCGCTTCGTTGGTTAATAATGTTAGCAGTGTATTTGTTTTAACAATGAATGACATCTTGAATGTTACTCATTGTTGTCCATCATCACAGGTATCCCTCAGAACATACACAAGCCTGTTATACCGGTATCAATTACTAGACAATGGGAAGTTAAAACATGTTGATCGTATTATTAATAGGTTTGAGTTAAGCAAATATATGTGGTTAGGAATTCAAAATTATAGACAATTAATTGAACATAAGAGTAATCTAATGCAACCAGTAGTTAGAAATTCTTTGCCCACATTCATTGATTCACTCATAATTCTAATGCACCAGAATACAATTGGAAAGGGGCTTCTATTTATAATATATTAGATACTTAAGAAATCAAAAGCATGTGGGTACTAGCTGCTAGTACAAGGGTCTAGGGAACTACTAAAGGGGCGGTGAATACCGCATAACATGGCTGGGCTAATATATGCCTTCGGGCAGATAGCCCAGTACCAACCTATGAACCTATGTCAATGAGAAAGCTATTGGGATTATTTTAGAATTGTTAATAATAACTATGCAAGTAAAGATGACAAAATAATAATACTCCAATCTTCAAACCAAACTACTTCATCACTAATGTGGAGGATATTCTTTTGGAAAAGCTTCTACAGAACCTTTATCACACCACATAAATTTGAAATGATATTTAATAAATACATAGGATACTGGAGATGTAAACTAAATGTTAAAGCTGACTGGCAGCATGTGTTTTACGATTGTATAAACCTTAAAACACATTGGGATAATATGAATTATGTCTTGCCGTCTGTTTTTAATAATAAATTTATGTGGACCAAATATCTTATTTTTTTTATACACCTATTCCCACCTGTGTCATAAAAATAAAATGCCCTCTTTTATGGAGTATCTTAACATTAGCAAGCAAAGTCATCATCAAGAGCTGGAAGAATCAGACATCTAATATGAAGGAATTTGTACACTTGGAAACTGAAGTATGTCATCTTGAACTTATGATCAACACAAGAACATCTAGAATCACCTCTTCATATAGCTGAAATTCAAAGAACTGCTGTGACTTTAATAATTAACTAACAACTACTCATCACATTTCTTTTTCTGTTTAAAAAAGGTTTGTTTTATAGTAGACCCCATTGTAAGTAGTTATTTTAGTTGTTTACTTTTGTTATTTTAGGTATGTATATTTTTTATATTTCTATTATTATATAATGTTTTGTTAAAAATTTCAGTGAAACAATTGAGAGAAAAAAACACAGAGAATTGTTACACAGCTTTCCATGAATACAGGTACCCATGTGATACCCTCCTGATATAATGACATTCTGGCATGCTCTAACACAGGAGTGGAATACAATACCAATACATTTCATGACATACTGGTGTCAGGATTAAAACTTTACCCTTAGCACATACGTTCATAGGTGTGTACTAGGCTAATGGCCCTGGAGCCTTTACAAGCCTAGCCCATAGTATTATCTGGCATTGTGCCACCTGACCTTAGTCCCAGTGCCTCTGTCGAGTAGAGCCATTGGCGTGATCCCCAGGGTGAATTTTCTATTTCCCATCCACTCTTCAAGATTTCTGTTGAAGATGGCCAGTGTGGTGCTCTGTTTGACATGTATGGGAAGTCTATTCCATAGAATGGGCAGTCTCTGGGTTATGAACCTGTCCCACCAGCATGTTCTGTTGAATGTGGTAATGAGGTTGAGGACTCTGGAGCGTGTGGTGTGGAGGGATTGGAGCGTGTGGTGTGGAGGGATTGGGATTTCTTTAGATGTAGCATTTCTAACAGAGCTGGGTCAGACATGGCTTTGTAAGTCAAGCAGAGATTGCCTCTAAGTAGGCGATATGAAACAGAGAATAGTTGAGTTTTTTGAGTCTGTCCATATAGGACAAATGTTTAAGGCCTAGAATCCTCTTTGTGGGGTACTTTTGCGGCCTCTCCAGTTGTTGCAGGTGTTTAGTGAGGTTCATGCCAAATGGGGCAGTGTACTCGATGATTGGCCTAATGAGGGAAGAGTAAAGGGAGACAATGACCTCTTTCTTCCTGGATGCAAAACCCTTAGTAATGAAATGTGCCGCATAGAAGAACTTTCTGACCACAGTGGCAGTGTGGTGGTCAAAAGAGAAGTTGCTGTCAACCTGTGTTCCCAGATCTCTTATAACGCCTTCTGTGTTCAGTGAACTACCATCAGTGTGGTAACTCATGGGAACCGGGTTTTTCCAAAAGGGGGTAATGACACATTTTTTGGCATTGAGCTTAAGGCCATGGTTATGACACCAGTCGTTGGTCTCAGTGAGACCTTTCTGTAGGATGTCAACATCACTTGGGGAGTTAATAATGGCTTCCAACTTGCAATCGTCTGTGAAATTTGTCAGCCAGAGTAACTTTGTGTTGGCCTGGACTTCTGAGAAGTAGGACCCAGGACCGATCCCTGTGGGACTCCACTCGTGACTGGTCAGAAGTCTGACTTGGAGTCCGCTACTTTCACACTGTGTGGTCTATCTGTGAGCCAGTTTGCAACCCACCTAGTGATATAGGGGTTGATGCCTAGCTTAGTGAGTTCTTCTGTGATTCCTGAGTGGGGGATGGTATCAAAGCCCTTGGCCAGATGAAGGTAGGCTTTGTGACCCACCTAGCCTTCATCCACAGCTCTGGTGACTGACTCAAAGAAGTTGACCACGTTGAGCAGGCATGATCTGCCCTTCACAAAACCAAACTGTGTGGGATCCAGAGTTTGGAGATTCCCTATATCCTTGTTTAATAGGTCCATGATAATGTTTTCCATAGCTTTGCATATCAGACTTGTCAAGCTAATGGGGCGATAGTTCCCAGGGTCTGTAGTCACTCCTTCTTTGTGGAGAGGGATGACTATAGCAGTGTGCCATTTGGGGGACTAAGCCTGAGGTGAGGCTGTGATTGAACAGGCCACACAGGTGATGTGACAGTTCACTCTGTAGTTCATGTAGAACACAGCCAGGGATATTGTTAGGTCCCATAGAAGCTATATTCTTGGCCTTGGACAGTGCTGTTTTAACCTGTGCGACAGTAATACTGGGTACCTGGCAAACTACTGGTATTGTGATTGGTCCTTTGGGGCGGGTAAAGTTGGCACTGAATCTGTCAGCCAGTATATTGGCAATATCTGTTGGCTCAGTATAGGAGGTACCATTGTGTAGTAGCTCAGAGCAAATCCCTAATATTCTCCAGGGTGCTTAGGAATGTCGAGTGTGGGTTTTGGGACATGGTTGGGGACCTATACCAGGCTACGACCTGAATTGTTTGTCTTACCCAATGTTAGCTGCACCTATTTTTAATCTTTTCCATACAGCATAACTACCAAAGGATGGTCATGCAAATGAAATCAAGAGAATGACTGACTCACAGCAACATGAACTGTGCAGTGGAAAAAAATCCCGAGTATGCAACATCAATCATTAGAGTTTCAGCTGGACTCTGCTCTGTTAGCTCCCAGCTTGACTAAAAGACTTAAAAATCACTAATCCTGTACATTTATAAATGGACACAACAATGAATATGATAATCACGAACACAATAATATCTTTTTAGGAAAACAATTAGGATGTTTCACTAAAACTGCTTAATTGATAAGTCTACTTGAAATGTTCCTCTTGAAATAACATCTATTTCAGTTAGTTAGCCACTGGAAACAATTTTTGTTTTGTTTTATTGGGAACTCAAATGACCCAGGATTTTTTCAGAAGTCATCTCTTGAGTCAGACCCGCTTTTGAGAGATGCCACTATTTATTTCCTTTTATAGAACACATGACATGGTGTAATGCTCTATTTACCACATTTCAAGTGAATTTACCTCCATTCACTATTTACAGTAATTAAGAGACTTTTGCTGTAAGATCATATAAAGGCAAAGGATGTGGTGAAGTAAACATATAATCCCAGCTACATCATCTCCCAACTAAATAATAATTTGTATGTCAGAAAATATATATACCTCCTTCCTGGTCTACTTCTGCAAGTGTGTGTGTGTGTGTGTGTGTGTGTGTGTGTGTGTGTGTGTGTGTGTGTGTGTGCGCGCGCGCGTATGTGTAGTTGTGTGCATAGCTGTGTGTGTATGGGTGCAGAGTGTATAACATTTCATCGAATGGCTATTCAGTGAATAGCCATTCATCAAAAACGTATTTAGTGAAGCTGTTCTTCATTGAACGGCAATGGTTAAATAGGGCAACAAGCAGTTGGGCAACCAAGCGATCGTAAAAGAAAAAAAAAAAAAAAAAAAAAAAAAAAATTAAAACCTGCCGGGGGGCTCCTCCCCCCACACCCTCCAACACTGAGATCGCACTACATAGAGGAAAAGGGCAAATTCCAGACAGTGGCCTACCACTGCTTTGCCCTAGTTAAAATTCACCATTTGATAAAGAGTGGATTTGCTAAATAGGTTTTCGAAGAATAGCTATTTGCTGAATAGCCATTCGACGAAATCTCATAGACCTGGGGGGTCTGGCTGCGTGCGCATGTGGGGTTATGCAAGGGGAACATGTCCTGTACATTTTGCCCCTGTCTTGAGACATGTTTTGATAAGCTTAAAATCCTAGTTGCTAAGGTCACTAATTAATTCATGAATAAAGCTGAAGAAGTTGCCTTCATGGCCTGAAATTCTGGAAATGACTTTCATAATAGACTATCCATTTTCTAGGTTTATAGTGTATCTAGTAACAGTTTTTCTTCATGTGTAATAAAAAAATAAAATCTGGTATTGTACATACAGTAGGAAAAAGAAAACACTGTCCCTACTATTAGTTATTTCATTCTAAAAGAATATCAGTACATTTGGAAGTGTTTTATTTTAAAACTTATTCTAGTTACTGACTGCAAACTGATGGAACTGAAAATGGTATGTATGACAAAATTCATATGGCTGTTGTGTGGGTTTTTCTCTTATGGATGCAGTAAAATATGGGAAGAGGTTTGGAAGACAATAACTATGTTTTACCACCTGTATTAACTTAACATTAACTTAACAATGTTGTCAGAATGATTTGTGCTGCACATTATTGTACAGGTCTTCATTATACACACCTCGTCTAACAACAGTACCTTCCTGGTAGGTTGTATACACAATCTCAAGAGAAATCCTGCAGTCTAAATGAAAATGCATGGTATGGACTAAAGCTCTTCATCCTGGCAGGTGTGTGCTGCTTTGTTGTGGACTGTGCCACTAGGGAGTAAGTGGAATGCAAACAGCTAGAGGAGCAGCATTATCTCTGTAGTCCAGTATAACTTGGTGCCCAAGCACTGTGGCATATGGGGGGGGGGGTTAAAAGCAAGAAACACTAGTATAGTGAACTTGCAATAAATGTAGAGTAAAAATCAATGGAACAGTAGGCTGTAGTAGTCCGTGAAATGCCTGTAGTGTTCCACCACAGTCTCTATTCTATCTAAGTTATGATGTTAGCACTTGTTCTTTATGGCACAACTGCATTTTCTAGAAAGACAAAGCTTACTCTTTTCTATGGATGCCAGAGGGAAGATAAGAGCTTTATTAAGGGTCCTCTCATCTGCCGCACAGCATAGAATTACAGCAGAATATCTCTAAACATGACTGGAGCTTGTACACATCATTCATGTAGTCCTATCGCAGTATGTAACAGCATTGCTGCAGGGGTCAAGTCTCAAACATATATTTATATAAATGAGTGTGCACAGGTGGGTTTATATGACTTCAAGTTTTTGGAAACTCAGAATTCATATGGTTGAGATCACGTGATCGAGTTTCTGATAACTCAAAATAAAAGAAAACAAATCCACCATTGACTGGGTGAACTATTCTTTCAGTAATGCACTCACTCAACAATTCCTTGACTTCATCAGTTCTAACGCAGTAGACCAACTCATCTCATCCCCCACAAGGGGAGATAACATACTGGACTTGGTTCTCACCAACATGAGCGACCGCTGCACCACTCCCAAAGCATGTTTTTCTCTGGTGAGATCAGATCATTGGACTGTCTTATTCGAAGTTTCTATCCCAACACCCCAACTGTAATCAAGCTAAAAAAACATCTCAAAAGCTACAGCCTCCTAAGGGAGGGTCTCTGTAGCTTCACATCACTGCTTCCCTCAGAGGATGCAGACAACTATGCTGGAGTATGCCAATGCAGTATACAAGTACCTATACAACTGCATGGACTCAGCCATACCCAATAGAACTAAAACCTGCTCCTCAAGGAAACACATACCTGTTTGGTGGACATCCTCTATCAACAGGCTTTACAACAAAAGAAGAAATTGTTGTCCAAGGGTAAAAAGGAACATATTCCAGTTTGGAAAAACTCACTCCTTAGTCAGCAAATTAGATCACTAGTGAAAGCCTCCAAAGCCAATTATGAATCGAAATTAGCCTCTGAAACAAAGGTAAACCACAAAGCCTTCAGTTATATCAGGAACCTTCACGGCAAAGCCCAGGTTTCTTCCGAATTAATACTTAACAGCATCACTTACACCGATCTTGTTGACTTAGCCAACCTACTAGCAGATAGGTTCAGTGCAAACATCACCCCCTGCCCCCCCCCCAAAAGGCCATTTCAGCATTACCGATACTTGTCCCGCACCTCACATCTCCATAGATCAAGTGCTAAAGCCCCTATCCAAGGCAAAGAACACAGCTTTCATGAGACCTGATAGTATCCCAGGCTGTATTCTGCACCATCTCCAGCAAGAACTGGCTTCGCCATTGAGCACCCTATTCAACCACAGCCTAAGTACAGGCTTCATTCCAGCAGCATGAAGAACTGCCATTGTCATCCCCTTGCTTGTGGTACCACTACTGATCCTGGAATCTATCACCCCATTAGCTTTACAAGTCTGATCTGTAAAGCCATTGAGCGTATTATTATGGATCTCATAATCAAGGACATAGGCAATCTCCAAGCACTTGACCCTACCCAGTTCTGATTCGTCAAGGGCAGATCTTGCCTGTTGAACCTGGTTGACTTCTTTGAGACTGTCACCAAGATCTTGGATGAGGGAAAATCAATGCATATAACTTACCTTGACTTGGCCAAGACCTTTGACACAATCCCCAACTCTGGCATCATCAAAAAGCTAATGCAACTTGGCATAAATCCCTGTCTCACAAGGTGGGTGGCCAGCTGGCTCACCGACAGGACCCTCAAAGTCAAAATAGGTGCCTCCACCTCTGATAGCAGACCTGTCACTAGTGGAGTTCTCCATGGATCTGTCCTGGGACCCCTACTGTTTCACATCTACTTCTCAGAGTTCCAGGCAAAGACAAAAGGCCTGTGGCTGACCAAGTTTGCAGACGACTGTAAGTTGGGTGCCGTCATTGACTCTCCAAATAATGTTAACATACTGCAAGAGGGTCTCACAGTAACTAATGACTGGTGCCAAAGTCATGACCTCAAGCTAAATGCAAAAAAATGTATTATCATACCATTTGGCAAAAACATGGCCCCTACAGATTACCACATCAACGGCAGCCCTCTAAGCACACAACTTGTGGTGAGAGACCACTTAACCTCACATTCAACCATCATGTAGTAGCAGTGGTCAGAAAAGCCTTTTACTGGGTTCATTCATTTATTTATTTGTTTGTTCATTCATTCATTCATTCATTCATTCATTCATCTCATAAGTAAAGGGATTGCATCCAGAAAAAGGAGGTTATTACCTCTGTATACTCCTCCCTCATTAGACCAATAATTGAGTATAATGCCCCATTTGCTATGTACCTCTCCAAATATCTGCACCAACTGGAAAGACCACTGAAATACCTCACAAAGAGAATCCATGGCCTCCAACACCTGTCATATGCGGACAGGCTCAAGTCACTGTCACTCTTTTCGGTATCATACAGATTGCTCAGGGGTGATCTGTGTCTCGCCTACAAGGCAATCGTGGACCCTGCCCTACTAGAGATGCTCCATATCCATCTTTCTTAACTCATGCATTAGCTGCTTGAGGGGCCTGAACCTAATATGTGACATCAATAAAACTTGCTGGAGAGAGAGGTTGGTCTCCCAGAGGCTGCCTGTCTCTGGAATAGACTTCCCTTACATGTCAAACAGAGCACTTTGGTGACCCTCTGCACACGCAGCCTTGATGAGTGGATGGAAAACCACAAATTTGTCCCAGGCATTCCACCTGTGTCCTTCATTAACAGGGGTGACGGGGGCTGACTGAGGTTTCTTTTTGGGGATAAACTCTTGGCTAGGCTTGTAAGGGCCACAAGGCCATTAGCCTAGTAACTTCCTATGATCTACATTTTTTCATGGGGGCAAGCCCCCTGCACCTCCTATATGGGGTGCTGCACCCCCACACCCCTACAAATTTTACCAATTCTGAGATCACACTGCAGTGTAGAAAACTGTAAATTCCCCACTGCCCATTGTACCATGATCTACATAACTGCTTCAAAGAGGTTCCCACTGCAATGTGATGTCAGAGTTGGTATATATAATTTGGAGGTGGTGTGGGGTGCAGAGGGAACCAACGCCTCCAAATAAACTCTAAAAGAATAAAAAGGAAACCTGGAGAGATGATCAAGCACTGTTTAATACTCACTGAAGTAAACAACTTATCGCTTTCATCCACACTCTTGTGTTTTTTTTTTTTTATTGTTCTAATATTATTTTTATCCCTTTTTTCCTTCTTTCTTATTCAGCTTTTTTCTCTTTAGGCAGTTTTTAAGAATAAAAGAAAAATACAACAAATATAGTAATAAGTAATGGAATAAGGTGGAACAGTAAAACTTGTGCAACAGTAAAGGCTACCCCAAAGTTGTAAACACTTTGTAATGATCCAGTCAGACGCAATTCAAGCTAGACAAAAAAATGTCATTTTTAGCACACCTGAACTTCTATATACCAACTCCAGGGTCTCACATCCTGAAGAAGGGTGCATCACTACCAACACAAATCACCAACGCTGATTTCCTATGTAGGAGCTCCGAACCTTGGCAGGTTGAATTTCAAATGAATGAAGCCTGAAATTTCAGTCTTTGTCCATGTGTAGATAAATAGGTAATTACAACAACTATAACAATTACAACTGTCTTTTAAACAAAGTTTTATGTAGGTCACATAGGTGTGTATGATGGCCTGTCTCATGGGTGGCTTTTTACTCCACTCTAAGGTATAATTAATTAATTTTTAAATGTTTTGTCAATTAATTTATGATTTAGCAGTTTGATTAAATGCTATTATTGTATAGTTTTCATAGGTTATTTGTTTGTGATAAACTAATTTAGTTTATATTTTTTTACTTGAGTTTGTTTTGTGGATAATGCCATTCTGACTGGTTACAGCTCTTGTTTTTCTTTTTTTATATACTTTTTTGGATCCATTAATTTAACGTGCATTTTTTTTTATTCTCACTTGTTAGCCACAAATTTTGCTTTCTTTTTTTTTTATTCTGAACTTTATAGATTTCATGTGTTTAATTTATGCATGTATGATGATTTTTTTGTAGTATTTATATGTGATGCATGTAAAGTCTTCTTTTCATGTATATGTATTGTTTCTTTGACTATGTGTGTATGTATATGTGTGTGTGTGTGTATAGAGTGGTTATAAAATATGTTAAACTGTTAAAAATATGCACACATGCATGTATATGGAGATTTTATGTGTATGTATGTGTGCGAGTACGTGTACAACATAGTTTATATGTATATTTGTTTTTTACCCCATCTTCCCATTTTGGGTATGACCAGTAATAAATCCCTTTATGATTTTACATAGATTCTCCAGTATGTTTAACATCCTTATGAACACTTGCATGGAATTGTGGTTTAATATGTTCAAAGGATGTCACCTGAGGGGTGCTGTATCTTCCTCGCACTGCATTATCTGAATTGAACACATATGACTTGTTATGAATTTTAAGACAGGGTCCCTACTCAAATGTTGGTACTCATAATGACAAGTGCTGTCATGCTGAAAAAAATGTGTGTAAATACAGGAGAAGAGTGATTATCAAACTTTGCTCTTCTGCTTTAAACAAGTACCCGAGATGTGTGTGGGGTGGGCAAGCCCCCACTCCTGAAATTATTTATATCGACTGTGACATCGCCAAACCGTGGAGTAAAGGGAGTATTCTGAGAAATGGCAATCTCAGACTTGGATTATATAAATCCAGATTTTCAGCCACTTGGTCCCACATTACAGGACTCAGCATTACGTGTCTCCACCATCCAAGCAGTTAACTTGTGCTGCATTTTATAAACACTTCCCATTTGAGAAAGAGGTGTTGTGTTTGCTTTACAGAACTTTTCTTTGATAAAGAACCTCATGCCTTTCTACCACTGGACCAAGCATCAAGCATGACTTCAAATAATGAAAGCAATGGATAAAATAATAGATTGAAAACTGTGGCATGCACTGCATATTTTTTTTCATTACTTGTTAAGGCATATTAAAGTTTTACTGTAGCTCTTATCAGATGTAGTAGTTCTCGAAACACTAAAGATTCTGCCATTTTTTTCCCTGAAAACATGAAAGTGAAGGTGCTGGCAGAATTTTCAGTTGTTTCATAGTAATTTATTGAATTATTATAACAAAGTAAAAGCAAAGCTAGGTGTAGCATACTGCTCCTAAACCTGCCTCATTTTTTAAATTCTCTTTATTTTATATGCAGAGGTTTGGATACACTGAGTGGAAGAAATAAATCACAAACACCTGTCACTCTTGCAATAGATACCGTCATCCTCACTCTGCAGGACTTAATCAGCTATTTCCAGCACCCTGAGGAAGACCTAGAACATGAGGAGAAGCAAACTAAGCTACGATCCCTGAAAAGTCGACAGAATCTATTTCAGGAGGAGGTAAGTGATCCAAAACATCTCACAGACATGAATGTGCATATCTTGTCATGAGATATTTATTATCGGGGGAAACCTTTGATTTTGAGTACACGAGGCTTTAAATTAAATGAGTCATGAGAGTGAGTGAGGCCAAAAACAGGTGATAAGCAAAATTATGCATAAATCACAAAATAGTTACATGCTAAAGTAAGTTAAATTCTGAATATATTTGATGTGCTTTTATCTATCAATTAATACTACTGTGGCTTTAGAAAGCCACCTTTAAAGTGATCCTCAGTTATCTTTCCCTGTGAAGTCATTAGCTTTGTAATCTCAATGGTTGGTATTCAGTCACTTTGCATTCTCTGTGTTGCATTTGATTGTGTGGGAAATGGCCATGCAGTGGCATGTAGCAATTCATAGTCCGATGATACTCTTCAGTGCAGTGAGCAGAATTCTGATCCAAGGAATGTATGTAAATAACTGCACAATGACATGCAAGTAAGGACAGATAGACAGTTTTAACCATAATGCTGTGCAGATGTATACAAGGTGAAAACAATTGTGATACACATCTGTAACTAGTGGAAGCCTCATATCTGTGTGTGCCAGACCAAAGTAGGAAAGAAATGTAAGAGCTGCAGTCAGATTGTTTGGGATTGCTACTGCATACACGCAATAGCATCTAATAGCCCTTCACTTCTCCACCTCCTGTCTGTGTGCACCAGGAGGCACCCGGTGGCAATGAAAATGGTATCGGGTATGGGTTAAACAGAGTTTGGTGGGCATACATCATCCAGATCCATTATCTACTTGAATGCATGCATGGCCTTCTGATCCCTGTGGCGATCAAGGTATGTATAGTATTCATGATCCTAGCTACAGGAATCTCCTAGAGAGTAACAGGATGTGCATTAGGTACATCACAGATCTCTGGTTCTAGAATAATGAGCAAGTTTTGCTTCTCCATATGTATGAGCATATCTGGTTTCTTTTGCATGGCCTGTGTGATATTACACACCTCCATGTGGTACAGGCTGACGCAGATTGCTCATATGAAGCAATAAAGACCTCCACCTGGTGCACAGTCTCATGGATGTGTAAACCAGAAAGGCTACCATTCTGTGAGCTGCCAGACAGTGTGCGATGCTCATGGGTTTATAACCAGTGCATCAGCACAGTACCCAGGCTTCCCATGATTCATATATATGCCATGTCCATTATATATTACATATGTCATGTCCCCGCTTGCTGGTGACATTTCTGAGGACCATCTATTAGTAAAGTGCAAACACTGAGGGTATATAAAATGCATACCGCTGTGGAAAATGTGTATGTATGTACTAATCCCCCAGATAAGTTGGTACTGTGTTGCAAACTGAAGCATGAAATGCCATCAAGCATGTGTTTGGCCAGCTCAGCGACCACTTCTGCGACCTCAGTATGTTTAAGGGTGCACTGCAGCCTATGCTGTGCTACATAATATGATATTAAGAAAACAGGTAGTTCAGACCCGTAGGAGATGCACACATGACTGGCATGGAAGGCACATTAACATCAATTGGGTGATGACAGTCAAGTGAAATAAAGACAAATAGCAGGCACACCACATGCTCCAAAACAATGATAGGTACAATACCCGGCACTGCAGATGAAGTAGTGATGTGTAGTCCAGAACGGGGGCCCTGATGAGGACAAAGTGACAGTACAGTTTCACACAAAACAAACATGATGCACATAGTGTTAATAATTGGCTATGCTAGTCAGTACATGGTTGGATCATGCTATGTATCAGACATTTCCATATAATCATATAGGACGGAGGAAGTTGTGGGTCACAGTCATCACCAGGTGCACAGGTGCTGAGGGACACAATGACCCATGGCTATCTGCACATATGAAGTGGAAGAGCATGTCACAAGATGCACAGTTGGGAGTCTCCTGATGACATAGGATGGTACAACAGGGTTGTTGTGCCACCAAGTTCTGCTAGCTTTTTGTGTAGGGCTCCCTACAGCTGAGGGTGACTGTGTACTCTGCAATGTACCCCCTACACAACCTCCCCAGGAAAATAGTCTCCCATGACTTTGGTCAACAGTGCCAGCTTCGGTAGTGATGGCAGCAATGACAGTTCTTAATATGGAGGTGGAAATGGAAGTTATGTGTACCAACATAGACCTCATAAGACCAATTATGATATCGTCCACATCCTGACATATCTGCTGATGGTGCTGGGCAGCAGCTCATGAATTACATGCAATAGTGCCTTCAACACCCTGTTGGTCTGGGTAACAGCAGACTGTGCCTGGATTATACTGCATCACATGCCTTGATTGATCCCCTAGTGCTGCTTGCATGTCTGGGCCAACTGCAATACGTGACAGCATCCATCACCCCTGCAAGCTTGCATTATGGTGGGTATACCCACATTACACACAGTGCACACATCTGCTGCTGCAGTCACAGGGAGAATATTGCTATTGCTTGCAGCCTCAAGGGACTCCTCCTCCACTGCAGACAATGAGCACTTGGACTGTACAACCTCAGGTTCATCCATGGCCAAAGGGACATCTTTACCCTGTACTGCTGGAAGATGTCTAGCAAGGGTTGAGATGGGTCCAGCATGTTATCTAACTGTGGCTCTGGTATTTGTGTCTCATCATCAGCAGCAGCCATTGTATGGATACCAAGTGTTCTGCCGAAGTCTATACAGGTGCCACAGTAGCAGTGTTCTTGACTCTTAATATACAACATAACGCAATGCAGGCTGAACATGACTACATGTGCTACAACTGTGGTTCTTTGACATACATGCTAAGGCTGCCCATGCAGAAAGAACTGCACAGTCCAAACATAAATCTTGATGTTGTTTAATAATCTGAAGTGGTTGAATAACTGAAGTTCCTATCACAAAACATAATGTGTGCGATGGTCAGTCTACGGTCTATATGTGCAGTACTGCTGTAGAGACACCTGCTGGCTTACGAACCTGGTGCGTCACCCAAGGAAATACATGAGGGTTGCTTCATCCTGGTGCCATTGTCCACTCTTCCTGGGATGGTTCTAGTACTGTTGCCCCTGTGCAGAGGTACAAAAATCTCCTACACTGTTATGGTCCCTGGTGTCCCACTTTGGTCTTCGTGTCAATGATATGCCTTTGCCTTGGCATCCAATATCATGTCAGTGAAATGCTTATAACACTGTTGCAATGTACGATTTTACCAGCCCCCATAATTGATGTCATGGAGCAGAGCCTGCCACAACTTGTCCAGTAAAGGCTACCTGGCAGCCCCTCTTCCAATAGGTGCAACCCCTGGTTCCTGAAGGCCTTTAGCTGGGCATAATTTTCAGCAGAGCTGAAATTTTTCAGCTTCTGCAATATACCTCATCCACTAGACACACAGAAATCTCTAAGTAGAATAGATGACTATAGAGCATGAACTGTTGGGACTGGTGGAATGATAGCTGTGGACACAAGTAATCTAGTTATACAATACTGTAATCAAAAGGTTGGATATTGGGATATATCATATTAAAGGCAAATATGGGAACCCATACAGCTGGAGCACTTACTAGACATACGTGCAAGTGCACACCTTAGACAGCCCAGTCCCCTGTTAGCACCTGTAGACCTATAGGTACATATGGAGAAGGCAGTCAGGGTGACACCTAGTAAAACAGGTGACACAGTTATACCCTACTAAGGTTGGAGGTTACTCAGTTATACAATTCTGTAGGGGGAGGGATGCACACGAGTAGGCATAGTAATGCCATAGCTAACCCCATACACTCCCATATACTGTACACAAGGTATACTTTCTCTATAAAGAAAATAAAGAATGTGTAGGACACATTTTTCTGGTAGCTTGGACAGTACAATCTGTGTAGACATAACACATGAAGCTACACACATATCTTGCTAACCTTTTATAAACTGCATTCCTATGCAAGACTTTGCATCTTTGGGATGTTAGATAAATATACATCTTACAATACAACAGCAAATTACTGTGTACTTCCTCAGAACTGCCTGCAATTCCACAGACTGCTGCTATATTTCCAAATCTAATTCTAGCTCAAAACCACTTCAAGCTAGTGCACAAATTGGCGTTGTGTTGTGTAATTCTACAACTTTATAGTACTTTGCATAGGATGTGCGTAATGAGGAAATTGCCGTGAATGTCTGAATTGTTTTATTTCACTGATGTACATTTGCTGCAAGAAGTATAGCTAGGTGCTTTGTCACGTGTATGATATCCTTACTTGCTGGCTTGTGCAGGAGCTGTATGTAAGTAAACACGTCACTGCTGAGCAGTAGCAAACTGCTCTACTCGTGATTCAGAAATCGTGTTGCATGCATAGTCACAGGCTACCGTTTTACTCCTCATGAAAGTGTCAATATTTCGAGAAGGTATTTTATTTTTATTTTATTTCATTTTGATAACCATTTAGACTGGTCCAGGTACCCTTTTCAGCCATGACCCAGATACATTGTACAGTGAAGAAAGATACAACAGCAAAGCAAGCAGCAGGCAGCAATCCTGAACTTTCAGCACAGGCTTTACCCAGAATTTTACATAAAGGATGTACTCTGAGTATATTATATACATTTGTACAGAGTAATGAAAACAAATATTTACATTATTTGTAGCTGTGCAGAGTGAAAGCAACAACAGTTAATACATGTATTTGCATATTTTTTACATTATATACAATAAATAGTAATCAGAGATGAACAGGCTAGGAATTAAGTTAAGTGAATGGTGTAGAATATTCAATATACTAGCCATTGTCCAGAAACAAGTACAAATTTATTCTTTAAAAATTGACTTTTAGTTCTTTCTTGAAAGTCTGAACTGAAGGATTGCAGACTGGCTCACCCAGCTGGCCCTAACCATCTGACCTTCAGAGGAAGGAGTGGGGCATACCACTGACCGCCCTGATCTGTATGCTGGTGGTGGATCGCAGTAGTGTCTCTCTGTGCCTGGATGGCAGCCTTCATGCTGCTCTTACCTCATGCTGTCCCTATCCTGGTGTTGCACTTTCCTGGTTTGTTCAGTGCCATACCTTACGCTTAGTACAACTCTCATCATCACCATTTGCTTGAATTTGTGAGTCTGTTCATACCATGTTTCCACATTTTAGTGTGTGCACATATCCACCCATTTTTGTGTTTGTCTATGTATACCTGCACACTTACCTATTCCCCTTTCATTCTCCTGTTCTCCTATTATCCATACCCGTCTTACCTTCTCTCTATATAAATAAAAAGGGACCCTATCTCCACAAAAAAAAAGATGCCCTGCTTTAATGCCCACTGCCTGCACTCTCCTTTTGTTGTTTTCTGAGTGTCTTTGTTTAACTTCCCATTTTTCCTATTTTCTCATGTATCTGACAGGTGTCCATGTATGTGGACACCACAGCATAATAATTGCATTCACTGTATTGCTGTATATAGCTACTGTGCCACTTTATGCCATCCTACTAAAGGACACATTAGAAGATGCAGCTTGGCCTCTGTATTTACTGCTGTGCATAGGTTCATAGTTTCATAGGTAATTATTTGGCCATTGATCCATGAGGATCTTTAAAACTTAGCCATACATTCACATGAAGTTTTTAACCCTTATGTTTTAAGTACAAGTACCCCCAAAATGATCATAACAGACATTCACTGCTTTATTCAGATATGTAGCAGTTTGTGAAGTAACATTTTCAGTTGTTGTGAGACTCATGCAAGGTGGAAAGTGGCTGTTACTATATTGTGCCTTATCCTTTTATGTATGCCTTTTTCTGGACAGATGTGGCTACTTTCATATTTGCTGTGCTATGTATCTGTGTGAAATTGAGCATGACTACTTACACAGAAGCTCTGCCTGCTCTACTTTCGATATATAATTCGGCTATGCACTGCCACTGCTCTACACAGGCAAGCATCGTATTGTTGTGAACCTTGTGACTGGCATTGTTACTCCCAAAATGGCTAAGATAAGGAACAGAGTCATTGTAGTGAGAATATTAAAATGTCAGCTGCCTCGCAGAGTGCAGTTCTATGGCTTCCTATCAGAAGTGTGCAGCCTATAATTGCAAGTCCTGCAGCTGTGAAAAATAAAATGCATTTGGCGAAGAGAAGTAGTAAATCTTGAAGCTTGCATTAATTTCTTACAATGTTCCTGTACTTGGAGTGTATATGATTGTGCATTCACTGTTTCTGACATCCCTGAAATTTAGACTAAAGGGAATACCTCAGTTGCTCCTACCACAGACTTCGTATCTATTACACAAATTTGTACTTTCAGTTTCTCTATTCCTGGCACAGCTATGGTCTTCAGATGTATTTTATTTATTTACCATTTGTTAACTAGGCAGGTGGGCTAGTCCGAAGACCTTCTTCAGTCACAGTCTGGGTGAAAAATGCAGTAATACGGTAGTTTTTAGTGAGAAATAGATTTAAATACAATACTTACATCTGGAAATCTACACAAGTGGAACATTTTATGATGTACAGGACTTGAAGTATGATTAAACAAATAAATAATTGTGTGTACAAGAAATAGTATAAGTACATGAAAGGTAAGATATGAAGAACACAGAACAATTTTACATTATATTCACTTTAAATCTTTAAGGCATGGTAAAAAATAGGGATAAACATAATTTATATTCATGTAAGGTTATAATCAGAAAATGTATTTACATTTTATATGTTCTAACAGTATCTTGCAACAACAGTGTAGTAGTTTTTGAGGTAAGCTTAGAAAAGAGGTAGGTGATATAGGTTGTCTAGCCGCTATCTATGCAGCATTTGCAGCTGGCTGCATTTTGTAGGTGGTCAGAGAGGATCCTTTTAAACTCAGAGATCTTAGTTCCCATATTGCGGATGGAATTTTATTGAAAAAAGCCCTTTTATCTATAACTGCTTTAAAAGGTGGTCTGATAAGTAGAATAGCATTATCTTATGGGTTTCGTAATGAGTAAACATGCTCCCTCTTAAGTACATATTTTCTTATTGTTGGGCATAACCCCTGTTTAGTAATTTATACAGAAGAGCACTCAGGAAATAGGTTGATCTTTCAATTACAGGAAGCCCATTTAAGTTCTTAAGGAGGCTGCAATGGTGATTTTGAAAGCTTGTTAGTATTGTGAATCTAAAATAAACTAATAAAATGAAAAATAGCAGAGCCAAGTCTTGGTGTCTGAGTTTGTTTGTTTTTTCCTAGTAGTGCAGATCTTAAAATATTATTCTCAGTAGTCTAAAGTATGTGTGTGCTGTATATGGAATGGAAGGTAAGAAGTGGCAAACAGTATTTTATTTTAGCATGAAGGACAGTGTAAAGGGCCACTCTTGCACACTGAGTGAAAGTCTTAACATTGAAAGTACTTTATTAGTGACATTATCTGTAGGGGCATTGAAAGTCAAAGTGGGTCTAAGGTAAATCCTAAGTATTTATGTTCTGACGTGGCTGGAATAATATTGTTTTGATTACCAGCAATAGTAATGCTATTAAGTTGGGATAATATATATATATATATATATATATATATATATATATATATATATATATATATATATATATATATATATGTATATATATATATGTATATGTATATGTATATATATATATATATATATATATATATATATATATATATATATATATATATGGGTCCCCTTCAGAAGGTTGAAGTTTTAAAGCT